>NC_056726.1:81749026-81751526 GCF_019279795.1 Protopterus annectens | reverse complement strand
CATCAGGCTAATGGGGTGGTAGTTCCCAGGTTCCATAGTGGCTCCAACTTTGTGGAGTGGGATAACCATCGTAGTGCATCATTCATTGGGCACAAAGCCTGAGGTGAGGCTATGACTGAACATGGTACTTGGGTAGGGTGCCAGTTCATTCTGTAGTTCATGTACAATGCAGTCTGGGCTATTGTCAGGTCCCATGGATGCTGTGTTCTTGGCTTTGGAGAGTGTGTTTTTTACCTGTGCAGCCATGATTACAGGAACTTTGCCTTTTTCCGGTATAGAGATGGGCCCTCTATTGGGTGAGAGGGGGGTAAAGTTAGCACTGAACTTATCTGCCTGGATATTGGCAATATCAGTTGGTTCTGTATATTTAGTGCCATTGTGCTGTAACTCAGAGCAGCTCTGAATGTTGCCATTGAGATTCTTGACATAGCTATAGAATGCTTTGTGGTTGTCTTTAGAGTCCGTAACTAGCTTTGGAAGATTTTATGAGGGATCTCAGCTTCTTACTGAGGGTGACCTGGGAGTTCTTTCAATCATGGGATTTTACTCTTTTTTTGCAACAGTTTCTTTTTTCTGTTGTAGAGTTTGTTTATGGCAGATGACCACCAGATTTGCTTCCTTTTTTGGAGGATAACATCTTGGTTCTATTAGGGATAGCATGAATCATGCACTCGTGTAAGTGCTTATATAGTGCATTTGTGTAGGATTCAGCAGTCGTACCTCTATTGTCCGTCTGCATGGGTGTCATGAAGTTTGCCACTTCTGTCTTAAGAAGTGTGAAGTTGGCTTTGGAGAAGTTATTTATGGTGGTTTCCCTAATTGGGGTGGGGGCGGGATGTGGATGTCTAGGATGATTAGCTTGTGGTCGTATCTGTGGAACACCGGTTGCCCATGTTGATAATGACCAAGTCTAGGATATTGGTGCCCCTGGTGGGGGTGTGAATAAGTTGATCCAAGGTGTTGGAATTTATGAATTCCAGAAAACATTGAGCAAAAGAGTTGGTGCGTGAGTAGTTTTCCCACCTTATGGTGGGGTAGTTGAAATTGCCCATTATTAGGGTGTTGGGTTGTACCCTAATACTTTCCAGTGTATCAAGAAATGAGGAGTGGGAATCCTGGGGCATGGTAGGGGGTCTGTAGCAAACTACAATTTGGATTGCGGTCTTGCCCAGAGTTAGTTGCACTTGGATAATCTCGGATGCATTATGCTGTGCAACTAGCCTGGAGGTGTGGATATCCTTAATGAATATGGACACACCTCCACTTTAGTGCTTCGTTCCAGGTTAGGTGGCTGAAAGGTGTGGTATGAATTATAGCCTGGTAAAACAGGGGTGCTCTCTGGAGCTTTGAACCAGGTCTCTGTCACTGCACAGATGTCTATGTTCTCTATTTTAATGAGTGCCTCGAGTGAGTCCATTCTGAGGTTTAGACTTCTAGCATTGAGTAGCATTACCCTCAGATTTTGCTTGCTTGTACCTGTTACAGTCGTGAATTTGTCATTTGAACCTTGCCTAAAAAAGGCACTATAGGGGTGGCAAGAGCCTTAGCCAGTATCCAAAATCCCAAGGGCGACAGGTGCAGGCCATCTCTGGCAAAGCATCGTGGTCTGTCGATCATGTTGCCCCAGGCAGGCAAATACTGGATCCCCTTAGAATGACACCAGAAGCTTAGCCAATTGTTGAAGTCAATCATTTTGTCCTTGTACTGTGGTATCATTCTGGGTGATGGCAGGATGCTACTCAGGGCTAGGGTCATACCTGCCTGGGCTACAAGATTGGAGAGCTCCTCCATGTCTCTTTTCATGTAGTCCAGCGAGGTACATCTCAGGTCATTCACACAAACATGGACAATGACAGTGTCATATTTGTACTTGTTGTGGAGTGACCTGAGTGCGTGCATTATGTGGCGGATCCTGGCACTTGACAGGCAGCTGACAGTAACTTTCTCCTTGTTTAGCCTGGTGAGTGGAACTGTGTGCTTGACTATAGAGTCACCTATGAGTAGAGTGTTGGGTACGTTGCCTTATGGTCTGTGGTTGATTGGCACACTGAGTCTGTGGGCTACGTGTCATTTGGGTTGTGCTGGGGGGGTGGAGTTTGCTTGCGTTTCTGCTTTGGAGGTCCCTGATGCTTGGACAGATTTTTATTGAGAGCAACCGCAAATGTAGGTGTGTGTTTTGTGTTTCTATGCGTGTGTTTTGGTGGTGTAGGTTTTGAGGGACTATGTGATGAGTGTGGTGTGGTGCAAGTCTTTACCTTCTCCTCTTGACTGTCTAGTCCCGTCTTGGGTGAAGAGAGCTGTGCTTCCAGTTTGGCTATATAAGTGCATCTCTCACAGGTTGTAGTGTTGGATGGTAGGAGTAGAGGGTTGTCTGTGTACATGAGGCAATTGCTGCATTGCCCCAAGATGCCCAGATTCATCAGGTAGACAGGAGAAATCACTGGGAGCTGACCCTTATACATGCCTGGATGGGTGCTTATTTATTAAGTTCTAAAAACTG
>NC_056726.1:81739026-81744026 GCF_019279795.1 Protopterus annectens | reverse complement strand
GTAAAATATCCAAAAGCTGACACAATAGGCCGACCAGGTGGTCGGTTCAGATCTTTATGAATTTTAGGTAGGCAAAAGAATTTTGCAATTTTTCTATTCTTTACATTTATTTTTCTATTTATATCCATTTGACTTAGATAGTGTAATCTCACACCTTTCTGTAATAATTTTTCAAAATCTTTTTCTGCTTGACATAGCTGATTAATGTTAGTTTTACAATATACATTGTTGTTATCTAGATGTTGCATACACATACTATAATAATCATGAGAATTTAATATAACTAATTTTCCCCCTTTGTCTGCTTGTTTAAAGACTATATTACAGTTTTTACTCAGTTGTTGCAGCTTTTCCCATTCCAATTTTGTTAGATTATAAGTATGCTTTTTATTCATAAAGCTCTCTATTTCCTTAGTCTTTGTTGTTTATAAAGATATGGATTAATATTCACAGGTTTAAAGTAAAGAATTTACAGGACTGAAAAGAAGTGGAACACAATAGATGGAGCAACATCTGAAAGAAGCTAGAATGTCTATACAAGACTACTTGGAAAATATGAATGAACATAGAACAATGGATTTAAAACAACTAATCTTGACAGTACCCCTAGGGAATCAGATCGTTGACTCAAACCATTGAAAGGATGATAACTAAAATTAGGCATTATGAGAATGGCATAATGGTAGGGTAGAAGTGGACCAAGCAGTAGTTTTGCATGTAATGGTAAATAAATTTAATACAATATATAGGCTAGATGTGTTAGTTGAGAGCAAGGCACATGAAATGGTAATATATCAGACAATTATAAATTTCTCAGTCAACTGAAGTAGAAATATTGGTATTTGTCTCAAAAATAAAAGATAATGTACTTAAAGAAGCAACAAAAAAGTAGAATACAGGGCTAAACCCATAGATGTGATGGAATTCCAACAGAAGTGTGGGGGAAAGCTTCAGGAGATAATAAATCTCTGACTAGTACTTTTTAACAATATTTTCTGGGTTGAGATATGCCCTTGAATTGAAAAGACGCAGTAGTGGTGGTTATACCAAAGAAGGAGTATATCCTCTTTATCTTGAGTTGTATAGACCCATTTTGATTTTGAATTATGACCACAAAGTGTTTATGATGATTTTGGAAAAAAAAGATAAAAGTATTGTCATGAATGATAGACCTGGACTAGTCTATGATTATAGAATGTAGGCAAACATTTGACAAAATTAACATAATCCTTATGATTGAAAAGGATGAATTAGACAATAATAATATATTGATGTTAATGAGTTTAGATACCAAAAATAATTTGACAGCTTGAGTTGAGAATATACAAAGAATTCTTTTGAGGCACTTCAGTATTCCACAAATTTGGATAACATAAATATTTAATATTTACTGATGAGCTCAAGCTAGGGTGATGTGTAATGATAAATTGTCTAAATAATTTAGCCTTTCAAGAAGGACAGAACAGGGGTATTCAATTTTACCACCACCCTTTGCTTTGTATTTAGTAACATTAGCCAGAGACATAATACAAACTCATATAGTTGAGTAGAAATGAAAATTTACTAATAAGAAACTAGCCCTTTTTGGATAACATACTGTACACTACCTATCTAGAACATGATATAAAATTATATATAATAAACTGAAATATTTTACTAGTATGTTGGGATGTAAGTTAAAGAAAGGAAAAGCCAAGACTATAGAAATGTATTATGCCCCAACACGACTTGATACAGAACTTCTCTTTTGGTGGGGGTCATGCCAAGAAGAAATATTTGGGTATTTTATTGAAATTAAGTGCTGGGCAAGCAGCTAAAGAAATGTGAGAAGAAATTACTTTGAATATTATAAGATAAGACTGTGGAAGTTTATTGTATATTACTTTTGATGTCCATAAGTATATGCGGTGGTACGGCAATAGTGTTGTTACCTCACAGCAAGAGGTTCTCCCATTCGATTCTCGGAGTGGCTTGGGAGTGCCTTCTGTGTGGAGTCTGCATGTCCTCCCTGCGGTTGGGTAGCGTTCAAAAGACATGCGTGCATAAATGGGCTTGCCTTCGTTAAAGGTTGGGTGTCGAGCTGGCACCTCGGCGTTTTGTAAAAATCTACTGCCAATCATTAGCGGACCGGAGTTCCACTGTGGCGACCCCTAACCAGGAAAAAGCCGAAAAGACAAACAACAACAACTTTTGATGTACATAAAAAGCAATTAAGATATTCTTGGTCTTGGTGGTCCCTTACATAAGCCAGTCTTGTACGTATCAACTGAGAGATCAAATATGGAAAAATAGGAAAAAGAAAGTTAAGGAGATTTCTTTGGGATAATAAAATAGAAAGCTGATAAAGGAACAGGGTGGTTTGGGACTTCTAGATTTGGAAGCATATTATAAGGCCACACTGCTTTTATTAACAGATTTGGCACAGGGCTCAGAATACATGCTCATGTGAAAGAACAGGATAGGCATAATGCTAGGATCACATGTGAGCATTTGATAGATTTGGGAAAGGAATATTAACATGAATATATACAGGCAGAGATAGATACAGATACAGATATATATATATATATATATATATATATATATATATATATATATATATACATATATTTATAATAAAATGATTAAGCTAGTCTTTACTTTAAAGGAAGAAAAATAAAAATAGCACCTATAGGTTTTACTATATAGTAATAAGAAAGATACACATGAAAATGCAGTGAGAATATGGAAAAGAAAGAAAGAATGAACAAAAATTTTGGTTGCAAGTTTTAAATGAAGATGAGGTAATGAAATGGGATGAAGCTAGACATTTGGGTTATTCATCTCAGATCAACTTGCATATAAAGGTGTAATGTTAGAAATGAAGGAAGAAATATTGAAGATGGTTAGAAAATTTGTTAAACTATGAATAGTATATTTTATAATTAAGGCCAGAACAGAAATTGTAGCTCATAAGAGTGATATGTACAGCTTACAAGGCAATAATAGATTTGAGAATAGAATATAGAATAAATTAAAAAAAAGTGCTAAGAGATTATCTGTATCTTAGCCCTAGGTAGTCAGCTAAATTAAGAAACTTAACAATTTTACATGCAAGTATTTGCATAGGTTTACAATCAGAAATTTGAGAACCATGCTCTTGAACTAGATATTATCGAGATAAGAACGCCATAAACTAAAAATACAGAGACTTTAAAGATCAAATATTAGACTTATCCCCATGCTGCGCTCATGTTGAGGCTTGTGTCTGGGCCTGTAATAGTGGGGAGGTTTGCAATTCAATGTTTGTATAGCTTTACCTTCAATATAGTGTACCTTCAGTATTTTGGCTTTCAGTACATTGGTTTTGAGGCTGTGGTATTTGATGGTGTAGTTCTCACATTTTTTTATGGTAAACAGCCTGCAAAAAATATTTCTGTGCCTCTATGATGTATGCACATACAAAACGCATATGTTGGAGACAGGATGATTCGGAAGGAGGTTCTTGGGATCATATATCTTTGGAATGTATGGAGTTGCTTCAGTACAAAAATGAATTGAACAATATGCTGTGTCTTATACTTGGAAGAGCATTTAACTTCAATATAGAGATGCTCATGCTGTGCTGGAGTGCAATAACATGTACTGTAAGAGATGCAAGCATTGCTGTATTTAGTGCTGATAGTAGTTATGAAAGCTATAACGACAGAATGGAAAACTCAAGACAAACCATCAATAAGAGAGATACGAAAGATGATAATGGTGATTAAAACATTGGGCTGAGAACTATTAGAGATCAGAAACAGAACTCCCTAGTAAAAATGGGATTTTATGAGATTCTATAGTAGAAACTGAGTTTGAAAAAGACATTGACAAGGAGCAAAGCACCTAAGATGTACTTCTATTTAATAAAGTAAACTTTGATACAAAACATGAAGTCACTCATACAGTTGTTATAATTTAATATAAAAGGAAATAAAACAATGTGGTCTTTAGTTAATTCCTGAGCTCACATAATATTATAAATAGTTAACTAGTGTGTTTAAGTGTTTTTGTTTAGGGAGGAATGTAAAATGAAACTGAAGAGTAAGATAAGTCAGAATAGTAGTTTATGGTATATGGATTTACATCAACAACAGCAAGTTATTGAAACTTAAATATAAGCACCTATTCAAGGACAACCTAGACAATTGGATGGGAGACAATAAATTCACCCTGGGGGTGACACCTATGTGCCTCATGGATAAGGGCAGTTGGTGCTGATCATAGACTCTCTCTTTGAATAACAACAATCTAAACAAGGTCAATTAGATAACATGGATATAACATGAGTAGGCTTGTAAAGGCCCTAGGGCCATTAGCCTAGTAACCTCCTATGAACCTATGAACTTATGTGCCTGTCATGAGGCTAGTTTATTAGGGTCTATATTATAAACTCGAAGGTACAGAATGTCGACAACCTTTTTGACACATATGTGTCGAATGTCCACTTCAGCGAATGGCCACATCATCGATTTCTTTCCAAGGGAAAGAAATCAGTTGGCCGTTATTTTAAATCTGCCCTTTTCCCCACTGTACTGAGATCTTGGAGTTAGTATATTTAGTTATGGGGGCAGTCTGGAGGGTAAACCCCCCTCCATTTCATAGTGTTTGTTATATTGTGTCGAGCGTAGTAAGCCTACCGATTTCTTTCCCTTGAAAAGAAATTGATGATGTGGCCATTCGCTGAAGTGGATGTTTGACACATATGCGTCGATGAAAAGGTTGTCGACATTCTGTACCTTTGAGTATATAATATAGACACATTTATTAGCATTATGTTAATATACAGTTATAAAATGATTGTATCAGCATTCAGTTTCTATAGATATTTATGAACGAAATGATGTAGTCTCTAGTTCTAAGTATACATTTTGTATTATTTTACTGGCATAATAAGGGCTACTTTATAATTTTAGTTTGACAATATAGTTATGCTTGTATTAATTTAATCCTAGTATAGATTTACAAATATGGGCCTG
>NC_056726.1:81506526-81736526 GCF_019279795.1 Protopterus annectens | reverse complement strand
TCTGTAGAACAAACATTTCAGCACATAGGTATAAAACAGACTACAATCCTAACTCTTCTTCCAAAGCTCCTCGTTTGGACAACAGCCTTAGCCACCCTTTTTTCAGTTGCAGTCTCTCAGCTCCAGATGTCATTCACATAACTTTCTAGCTTTTAATAGGTTCAGATTTTCAACTTACCCACCCCAAGATTCAACTTTCCTGACTAGCACTCCTGCATTACCTAAAGAAATTTTCACCAGTCAGTTCAATGAGTACAAAATACACACCCTCTCATATTCTGTGATCATCCTATTCCCTTGCTGTGATTTTTTTTAAATCAAAAATCATTATGGCAATGTCACCTGTTTTTACCACATTTCCAAATTATAGAACTCACTGCCACCTGATAGAGGTTCATTGTCTTTTAAAGTACAAGCAAAACAGGTCCTGTTTGCTCTGACAACTTGCTCTTATAGCAGTACATAATCCACTTTCTTTTTCACATAAATACTTTCACACATCTCTACATCAATACAATGGTCCACATGACTCTCTTCTCTCAAATTCTAATTGCTTTTAAAACCTCTAACTTCTTCTATTTAACTTCTTCCCCACCACCACATTCCTTCACTTTACTCATCTTTTATATTTAACTTCTGCTACCTCTAGCCTAATCACATTTCTTTCTAAACCTGAATTATTTTCTTTTTCTACCATAATGCCAGAAGTTAATTCTACATTCCTTTCTATCATTTAATATAACTTGATACATGCCAAGATGTATATCTTATACTGTGTTCCATTTTCATTATAAAATGCAGTACTTTCCAGACCCTAATAGAAAAATTTGCCACTGGTTCATGTCAATTTTTAATTATAAACTAGTCTGTATTTATATGTATTTGATTCTTGACATAAAGTATCATGGTTTACGTATCCATATAAACATTCCATGTGATTATAACTCCCATATATGTGTTATTTATGTAATAACTCGTGTTCAAGTATGGGCAATGAAGGGTTTACCAGGGGCGGAGTGATTTAATCACAAGGGTGTAACTCCAGTAAACTAACAAAGCTGGCTGTGGGCAAACCTGCACTACCTATACCAGAATGAGAGTTACTGAGATTATACAAGGAAATTATTTAAACAGAAATCTTTCCTTTAATTTCTTTTGTTAAACAATGTTGTTTTATAATGAGACTTCTTCCTGTTTTCACACATTTTCCCTACCTTGAGTCTGCGAGTCTAATTAAGATGTAGTGCACCTGCTTACTCTCCTAAACGTGAGAATGCTAGTAGTGGCACATCTATCTGAGTAGCATTGCTGCCACATTTTCTCACTGATGTGTTTCGACCACTGCAAGTCATTTCTATTAATAATCCTTTATGATTTCACATTTTTCATCAGTTGGTTGTAAGCTTGACATGTGAGATCAGTTTTTCGAACTAGTAAGTAAGTAATGTATTTCAGCTGTATGAGTTCATCTGTGCAGGTTTCATTTTACTGTAAAAAAAAAAAAAAAAAAACGAAACAATTATCTACATTTGCTCCAAGTTTGTAAACTTGACTGTCTGACCAGATGTGACATGTAGCACCTGTGAGAAGCAAATGTTTGTTCTTCACATGCAAGTGAAGCAGGTAGCTTGCCATTGTAATAGCACTCAAGATTTAACTACTTACACAATTATATACACAACACTTAGTTATGGAAATAAATCGAAGAGTCGCCCGCTGCCATTATGCTTCATCTTCACTGTACTCATTCACTGTAAACAAGGATTTATATAGTTGTGTTTATTTAAGCAATAACCGATGACATGGTGTGGTTTAGTGAAGATTTACCCATGTGGTTTAATCATGAGGGCGATGCCCGAGTGATTAAATAATGCCAACCATGGGCAAATTTTAACATACCACAACCACAGAGTCGGTTATTGCTATTATACAATGACATTATTTAAGAAAAAAAAGACTTACTTTTCTTAAATAATGTCTTTGTATAATGGCACCATACTGTTCTTCTGCAGCTGGTGGTATCTTGCTGCCTTGTTTTTTTTTTTTTACGTAAAGAATTTTTATTGATTTTCTTCAAAGATTAACAGGAAGATTACTTGTAATTTATCTAATAAACTGAACAAAGTAACAAACTATATACACTATTTACATTGGCCTGAGAACAGATTAAAAGATAAACCAATCTGATTCAAATATATATGATACTTAGACAAGAGTTCCTTTTTTCTTTTCTTCAAGAAGAGTCTGAGTTCATTCTTAATGTCTCGATAAGCGATAGTATCGTTTTCCATGCATGCCCAGTACATCAATGCTTTGAAAAGGAAGCAACAGAGGAAAAAAAAGTCTCCATTGCTCCATTTTTGTTTTCTTTTTTTTTTTAAATTAAAAAAAAAAAGTTTTGGCTACTTCACGGGTAGGAGAGCGAGAGAGACAGAATGGAGGAAATGCAAAAAAAAAATCTATAGTCCGAACTCCAGACATACCAGAGAGGCAGCATGGAGGAAGTGCAAAGAAAATCAGGTACATGTCTTTAGTTTTAAATAACATACTTGATTTTCTTTGTATTTCCTCCATGCTGCCTCTCTGGTATGTCTAGGTTCGGACTATAGATTTTTTAAAAATGTTGTTAAAAAAAAAAAAAAAAGTTATAGAATATGCGAATGGAAAGACGTCTGGGTGACTGGACCTTTTTCCATTGGTGTATTCTGGGATTTACAACGGGCATGCTGGTTGGGCTGGCCAATCAGCGTGCTCATTTTTGAATATTAATGGGCAGTCATATAATTGCAGGGTTTAGGGGCTTGATTGTATAGGTAATTCTAAATAATGTGGACATACAAAACTTTATATATATATATATATATATATATATATATATATATATATATATATATATATATATACACACATACATACATATATTTTATTTTGTATTTTGTCAATCTACTGTAATAGAGAATTGGTAACTAAATTGAATGTTTTGTGTATATATTTAACATCCTGGAATTGTGGCATGTATTTTTGCTATCGCATCCAGCATTCTTTTTATATACTTTCATGTGTCTGATTTTATTTCTATGTTGTGGATGAAACTGATCCTTTTGGATCAGTTTACTACCTTGGCTAACAAACACAATAACTAAATACGTGAGTGTTTAATAACTAAAAATGTGTGTGTGTGTGTGTGTGTGTGTGTGTGTGTGTGTGTGTGTGTGTGTATATACACAAAGAGTTGTATATCATTTATCAACGGTAGCTTCAACTGAAGTACATATCATCAAAAAAATGACTGAAAGAGCACATCAAAAAGTATAAAAGCTTATAAATGGTATTTCTGGTGTTGTTTGTCCTGGTCCCCTTCAATAAACACAACACACCAAATGACATTTGATGACCTTTATTTCACTTTCATAAACATAACTCTGCTAACCAATATTTATTAATTACAACTGAAATATAGTATAGTTGATTTTAATCATAGCATAAACATCCATGTAAAGTTAATCAGGACAGTGTGACCTCACTCATCCTGACCCAGTAAGCAGCATCCATACCTCCACTTGCTTACTTTACTTATGAAGCAGTGTCCCACCACTCACTTCATTTATCATTTACTGAATTACACATCCGACCAATAAGCAGCATCCTTAACTCTGCTTGCTTATTTTATTTATAAAACAGCATCCGACTGCTCACTTTCCTTTCCCAACTCATTGAAATAAACATCCAACACCAGAGGGGAAACAAAAGAGGGCAAGCCTGCCCCTGTTCTCTACCCATCAGCCTGACCAGGCTGTTCCTCCCCCTTCTACCAAAACTTCCAACATCGCACATTAAACAGAGTTAAGCCAAAGATCATTCAGTTTACTCTATCCTCTAAACCCAGGTGAATCTCTGTCGTCAACCTCCCAAAGCCCTACCATATAAATACCCAGAGCAGAGAATTACCTAAATGGCTGAAATTAAACCAATAATCCCTCTCCCATGCTAAAGTAATAACCAATAACCATAGCCTGATATAACCTCTGTATATTAACTAATCCTAACCACCAATATTAGCTTCATAATGATTCCCAAGTCAACACCTGCCAAATGTGCCACCAAAATACTAAACCCAAAGCCACACAAGACCACTTGCATACCAAGATACATAAATGCAGCCTTATTGTACCACCCAGTGTATATAATAATGGCCAAAATGAGCTTTCTTTTCCAAAATTCAATTTAATACAATCCTGCCATCACACCAAATATTCATTATAAAAAAAAATATTATGATCCTCGTAGCATTTGATGACCAATCAATCACTGACTTCAAGACCTCCATAAAATAAATGTCACATGAACTGTAGCCCAATGAACCTCCCTTTACCAACACCAATCCTCGCAACAAACCTGTCTTGTCAATAACCAATGTCTGAAAATCTTCTCACTATCAAACCTACCCCAAACTTTCAAACCACTATACCACTGACCAAAAATTAGTAAGCACACTTAGCCTTGTCAACCATTCAACTATACTACTCGCAACTAAAACCTCCATGATCATCTGAACCACCTGACCTTGTTCCCAAGCTTGATAAATAACTAAATCTTTCCCCACCAAACTATTTCCTGCAGGCAGCTGTAACACACATTTAATGAATCTGTCAATGCCCTACCATAAGCCTTCCTTATGAGCCCCAAACTCCTGCAGAAAGCCTTTAGTCCTAACATAACATGCCACCTCATCTAGCACCACAAAACACAATCCATACCACTGCCACATTAAACAGATGAAAATGAACTATAATCTCCAACAACTCCTGCTACACCTCCTATGCCAGATTAAATTGAAAACTCCAAATATTCAGCCACACCCCAGTCGTCCTCTCTTCCTGCCACTTAACAAGCCATGAACCACCCCCACCAAAATATGCCCTCTGACCAAACACCTCCTGCCACATTTGTAAACAAATGCAAATCCCCATGAACAACCCTATCCATATAACAAAAGTCCATCCCACCAAAATGCTCCAAAAGGCACCACAGTGGTAAAGCAATGCACCAACTCATTAACCCTCACTCAAAACGACCCAAGTACACTGGTTGACACGCCATACCTCAGTGGCCCGACAATCTGAACAACATCCTTAATCTGCTATTTGTCCTTTGCTTTCCCCTCAAAGCTTTTCATTCCTTATGTTATCTTTGCATCTGGTAAGGAATTAAAACATGGCCTACATCTGCAAGAAATCTCAAAATAATGCCTTGGCCAATTCCTCTAACTTTTGTGCATCCAATGAAGCACCCAATTCCTCACATATCCCCCAAATACACCCACATAGCAGCAATGCTCCATCAAAACCAGCCTACTCTTAAAAGTCATACATATACTGAACCACCTCCTATCAGCCCAAAACACCAGTCAAATAGTTCACGTGTTAGTCGCACTAAAGACCTTAAATTAGTATGTGACATTAGTAAAATCTGCTTGAGGAGCAGATTTGTCACCCAGAGGATACCACACCTTTGGAACAAACTTCCACTTCATTCAAACAGAATACCTTGTCCACCCTCTTCAAACACCATTTGAAGCACTGGATGGGTAACCTTAAATTCATCTTGTCCTTGGATTTCAACAAAAGTGCTAATTCTCAAAGTAGGCCACCTAGCAACCCATTGGCACAACTTCGAACAAGTAAAACTTAAACCCCATTACCATGCCCACAAAGTCCGATCCAAACTCATGCTGCTTTGACTCCACCCCCTATGGACAACCCCAAATCCCCTGTAAAAAAATAAAAGCCTGCTCCACCTTGCTCCTAGCACACCTCCTCACCTGTCCCCCCACTACTCCCAACCACACCAATGCCAACAGGCCTAAATGAATACCTAATAAAGTAGGATTACCTGCGACCTCATTGTGCACAACTCCAGCAACTGGAACATCCACTGCAACAGCATCCATCACTTACCAAGTCCACTTCCTTCAGGCTACTGACTAATGCCCAATCTCCACTTCCCTATCTGCACCTTCATTGGGCACCACTTCAATGACCAGCATATCCAGCACAGCAGGATTCATCAACTTCAGGCCACTGACTGATTTCCACTCTGCAGTCATCCATCTGAAAAAAAATGTAAGGTCTCTGCACACAGAAAGCAAAACTTCTTAATGACATTAGCCTACAAAATGTTTCCTTTCCCAAATACAAATCTCCAGAGGGATTTTCTGTAAGATTCCATTACAAGTAACACCTTAAAGTAAATTGTGAGCTGATTAATTGAAACTGACTGAAAGTATAACATGCTCAGCAGCCCACTGTAGCGCATTTCTGGTCTGTGAAATGTATCCTGTTCCAAAAATCAGAATACTTCTGATACCTTGTGTGACCCAAGCAGTGCAACAAATGAAGTTTATGCCATACACCAGACATTCAGTGCAATGAAGCTTTGAACTGCTAACAATCAGACCTCGAAGTAAAATCTGTTCTACTCAAAATAAATCTGCAGAAAACTGGAATCATGAGTGTATGCAAGACGTGCAGGTAGATGCAGGTTCTCAAACCCAGAAAATATACTAAAGGAGATAATCCTTCTGTGGAATTTGCCAGAGAATATCCAATCTTTTCCATATGAGCAGTCAAAATGCTGGTTATTACAATGCAGCATGCCAATCAGGAAAAATAGGATAAACAAAAGTTACAGTAGCATTCTACCAGAGACCCTTATGTCCCCAAGACAAAGGCAACCACCAACCTCATCTAGGACAGAAAGTGTGGGTGACTAATTAGAGGGATTAAATCAATACCAATTCCGTATCACTGATCCCAAAGACTGTAGCTTACCTCAACCAAATGTCGACTTTTCACTGATGTTTACTGCATCTTTTGCTATAATCTGATACACTTCTGGAGCACATGCTTCACTTCTAGTGACTCCACATTAAATGTTTACTCCTTCAGTTCTACAGTGCACTGGTTACTGTCCTGCATCCTAAAAACAGTATTTTGCACTTAGATAAGAAGTGTGTCCAGTGCAAATATCACCCCTTTCCTTTTTTCTCTCCTTTCCCCTTTTCCCCATTTGACAAGGCAAAATCCCAGACATTCTGTAAACATCCAACAGCCGTGCTATGCCTGATCATTCCCCCAGAGGGTAGCCCATTGTGAAGAAGGGGCCAACCAAAATGGAGCAAAACCTGGGCATTCTGTGAAAGTCTAAACAGTTGAGATGTCTGAAGGATTCCACTTCTACCGCACGCTTAAAGTAAATACCTTCCTAAAAGAATTCTCGTCGGCCTATAGCCCAAAACCTCTTAGAAAATGTGAACAAAACCCAACCAAATAGGAAGAACAAAGGCCCAAAATAGGGACACACTTTAAATATTGCTCATATAACTTAGAAAGTTGCGGGCATAACAGGATTTGTCTTAGCATATATTTCTTGAAGGAAACAGTTATGCAGCCAATGCTACATCATTTATAATGCTTCCCAGTCTGTGTGCAGCTGTAGCAACTGCTGCTTATATGAACCACACACCACCAATGAAAAGCCCTGAATCTTAAAACAGTTCTTTTGGAGAAGAAGTACCATCAGTTTAGAAATGAAAGTTCCCCCCTCCCTTGGTACTGGAAAACATCTGTTGAAGAGTTGGCAATAATGGAAATATGTGTCACTGAGTGACTGCCACTCAGTTGTACCGACCTTTAGGCAGCAAGTTTGCACATGAAATCAAATTCCTGCACACTCCCATTACCCTAAGATACCATAAAACCACACACACACACACACACACACACACACACACACACACACACACACACACACACACTAGTACTCACCCAATGAACCAAACAATCTCTTGGAACTACAGAGATCCCCCCCCCCCAGTGAAATCCAGACAATCCAACACAAAGGTGGGCCAGAAGGCTCCACCACACGCCATCCAAACTAACAAACCACCCTATGGTTGCCCCCCCCCCACTCCACAGAATCCAAACACTCCCAGAACAAATGGACTTCCATAATCTGCCCAAACCCCAACTGGTGGGACCAAAAGTGAGAAACCACGAAGACTGCCAAACATTGCTCCTAGAAGCCTAGAAAGGAGCCAAAAAACGCACCACTTCTCTCTTTTTTTTCAAAGACATGGAATCTCGCAGCCCATGAAAACACACCACAATGAGTTGCACAGATTGACTTCAATCATACTGCCCAAACTCTTAGAGAAAGCATCTGGACAAAGACATGAATGCAAGTGGGACAAAAGCCCCAACCAAGGATGACTCTTTTTTGTTTTTTGTCAATAATATTGCCCTTACAAACGTAGAAGGTGGATGGAACAACAATCCCTACACAGAATTAATCATCCAAAGGGTTTGAAGCCAAAACCCAAATGTCTGTCACACTTTGAAAAGGACCAAACACTCGAGTCAACAATTGTGGCACCCCCCCCCCATTCTGCACCATGCAAAATGGCAAAACCTGGGAAGGCACTAGAGCACCCACAGAAACACCTACTAAAAGGAGAACTTAAACAGTATAAGGCTTCGGTACATGGCAAGGAAAGCAAAACATTGCCAACTAGAACAGCACGCCATGCTCTACCATACTTCCCACTCCTCAAAGAGCATGCTACATACAGATGTACCAAAGAAATAAATAAAGCACACGCACTTGCACATTAATCAACATAACTCCAAAGTAAGGGACATCATCATTCAATACTGCTACCCAATAACCACTAGTTCAAATCATAGCTCAATGAGGAAAAACATAAAATCGTGTGCAAAAGGCACTTGCTTAAACAAGCAACCCCTCTGAACACACAAACACCATAAACTTTAAACCTGATAATCCCACTTTGCCACTTAAGCCAGTCTCAAAATCTGAACATTTGAGAAGTAAGGTATTAATATGCCATTGCTTAACCACCCTAATTCACTCACATGCTAATAATTTAAGGAAACAGAAGGTGAAAGAAGAAAATAGGAACATTTTCAATAATAACTACCAATTTAACCCCTTACACTGGAGCAGTGCACCTCCCCATTCACACCTACAAAAGCAGCATATTAATGTTTAAATTAAATTTGTCTATATTTATTTAACCTACAGCATTCATCCCCACGCCTTGACAAATTAACTGCACTAAACTCAAAAACCCAAAGTACTAATATCAACATTAGGACAACAACAAGTTTGAAAATCTATTATTAAAGGAAGGAAGGAAATACTGTGTCACCATATTCAACTCATTCTTCATATCACCATTAACCCCATGGCCTACCTGACCACCCAAGTTCCTACAGATCGTCTTGGATGTAATCCTGCTTCATAGCAAGTTCAAGCCAAAATGTGACTCCTAACCCAATTACACTTGCATAAACCCCTTAAGTCTCTTCCTATCCTTACCTAATTTACTCCAAATCATCCCTCATTACCATTTAACCCTTATATCCCCCTACTCTCTTAACTCCCATTAATATAGTTATCTAACCCCCTTCTGAAGACGTCCCTGGACAAAGTTGTTTGCTACCAAACCTTATGTTTGGACATGGTAGATGTTGTGGGCATAATTTTAAAGATTTTGAGTGGCTTGGCAACGCCCACATACTGTACCCTCAGATTTGTTGATGTTTGTGTGCCAGCACTGATTCACTGTGCATTGTGTTTTATTTTTTCCACTGGTGTGCAACCATGGAGTTAGAATATATAATTAAAGGGGGTGTGTGGGAGGCATACCCCCTGCAAAAAATCTTTTTGTGGTGTATATGTTATGTAGAAGGTTTTCAATGATAAGAACAAATGTACCTGTAATCAAATGTACTTTCAGTCTTTTTTCAGTCATTTGTAGTTCAGTCAAAGCTACCTTTAATGTAATGATACACAATCATGTGTATATATATATATATATATATATATATATATATATATATATATACACACACACACACACACACACACACGCACACACACACACACACACACACACACACACACACACACACACTATATATATATATTGGATGTATATATTGCATTTTAAGTATTGGAGGGAAATCTGGAGAAAATGGAATCTAAAATTTGTTGATTAGGCAGTCACAGTGATATGAATTTCATAATTATTTCATTCCAGCCACTGAACTCAATTATGATTTATAGAGGTGGAGTTGTTCCTTTTGGAAATGCTTGAATTACACAGAACACATACAGGGAAAAACAGTCATGGCCATCTTTCTGAATATAAATGAGCTTTCATTATATAGTTTGGCATATTGACACTTATCTTGCATTTGACAACTCTCTTAGTGTATATAACAGACATTAAAGATTGTTAGACCATCTCCCTGGGGTACCAGTAGAAAAGAGTCAGGATAGTCAACCAAGCAGAAACGCTGACAGTTAATAAGTTGACTTAACTGAAACTCACTTTAACAAATCGAAAAAATAGGCAAAACTACACCAGTCACAAAATGCAAGCAATTTATCTTGTTTTGTGATGAGATAACTAAAAAATGACCCTCCACACCAAAACCCTAACATAAACAGCAGATATACTTTGTATAAATCATGACACTGTTACAGAAACAGGTTTTCATAAGTTACTGTGTAGGTTTGGGGGTTAGGGGCAGGGTTAACATTAGGGTTAACACACATGAATGAGGATGGACAGATTGGCTTTGTCACCTTTCATGTTCACCAGCCCTAGCCCTAACCTTGCCTTTATCCCCAACCGTGCACACTACCTTATGAACAAGCCCTTCCCCAATAGTGACACTATACCAGTGACTGACTGATGAAATACTGAATCCTCAGTTGTAATATGTTGTAGTATACCTGGATGATCTGGTCATTCATTCAGAGGACTTGGAAATTATTACTTATCAAAAGGATAGACTGCATTAGAATCCATGACATAGGCAAGTTTGACTATAAATGCTATGAAAACTAAACTGGGTATGGTGGTTGATGACTACTTAATGTGTCTTATAGGAATCAAGATGATAAAACTAAACTCAAAATACAGAGGCGATAAACTGGCCTTTATCCTCCACTAAAATATAGGTGAAAGCTTTTCGTGGACTAGCTTGGTACTAAAGAAAATCTCTGCTGAATTGTGTAACTATTGAATGTCCTTTGACAGGTCTCACAAGAAGGAAATGCCTACCAAGGCTTAGTGATATCTCGATGCAGATAAAACACTTAATGAACTGATAATGACCTTATGTTCGGAACCCTGTATTACTGACTCCTCTTCTTCTTCTTTCAGCTGTTCCCATTAGGGGTTGCCACAGCGGATCATCTGTTTCCATTTCTTCCTGTCCTCTGCATCTTGCTCTGTCACACCAACCACCTGCATGTCATCTCTCACCACATCCATAAACCTTATCTTAGGCCTTCCTATTTTCCTCTTACCTGGCAGCTTCATCCTTAGCATCCTTTTCCCAATATACCCAGTATCCCTCCTCAGCACATGTCCAAACCAATGTAATCTCGCCTCTCTGGCTTTGTCTCCAAACTGTCCAACCTGGGCTGACCCTCTAATATACTTATTCCTAATCCTGTCTTCCCTCGTCACACCCAGTGCATATGTTAACATCTTTAACTCTGCCACATCCAGCTCTGACTCCTGCCTTTTTGTCAATGCCACTGTCTCCAACCCATATAACATAGCTGGTCTCACTACCCTTTTGTGGACCTTCCCTTTCACTCTTACTGGTACTCGTCTGTCACAAATCACTCCTGACACTCTTCTCCACCCACTCCACCCTGCCTGTACTCTCTTCTTCACCTCTCTTCCACACTCACCATTACTCTGAACTGTTGATCCCAAGTATTTAAACGCAGCCACCTTAGCCAACTCTACTCCCTGCATCCTCACCATTCCTCTATCCTCCCTTTCATTCATACACATATATTCTATCTTAGTCCATCTGACCTTCATACCTCTTCTCTCTAGAGCATATCTCCACCTCTCCAGGGTCTCCTCAATCTGTTCCCTACTCTCACTACATATCACAATGTCATCTGCAAATATCATAGTCCAAGGGGACTCCTGTCTGATCTCGTCTGTCAACCTGTCCATCACCAGTGCAAATAAGAAAGGGCTCAGAGCTGATCCTTGATGTAATCCCACCTCTACCTTGAATGTATCTGTCACTCCCACTGTAGATCTCACCGCTGTCACAGTACCCTTGTACATATCCTGTACCACTCTTACATACTTCTCTGCCACTTCCGACTTCCTCATACAATACCACAACTCCTCTCTAGGCACCCTGTCATATGCTTTCTCTAAGTCCACAAAGACCCAATGCAACTCCTTCTGACCTTCTCTGTACTTCTCCATCAACACTCTCAGAGCAAACATTGCATCTGTAGTGCTCTTTCCTGGCATGAAACCATACTGCTGATCACTAATCATCACCTCCCTTCTTAACCTAGCTTCCACTACTCTTTCCCATAATTTCATGCTGTGACTGATCAGTTTTATCCTTCTGTAGTTACTACAGCTCTGCACATCACCCTTATTCTTAAAAATCGGTACCAAAACACTTTTTCTCCACTCCTCAGGCATCCTCACACTTTCCAAGATTTCATTAAACAATCTGGTTAAAAATTCCAGTGCCATTTCTCCTAAACACCTCCATGCTTCCACTGGTATGTCATCTGGACAACAGCATTTCCATTCTTCATTCTCTTCATAGCTATCCTTACTTCCTCCTTGCTAATCCACTGCACTTCATAATTCACTATCCACACATCATCCGACCTTCTCTCCCTCTCATTCTCTTCATTCATCAACCCCTCAAAGTACTCTTTCCATCTTCTGAACACACTCTCCTCACTTGTGAGTATGTTTCCTTCATTATCCTTTATCACCTTTACCTGCTGCACATCTTTCCTTGCTCGGTCCCTCTGTCTAGCCAATCGGTAGAGGTCCTTTTCTCCCTCCTTAGTTTCCAACCTTTCAAGCAACTCTCTATACGCCTTATCCTTAGCCTTTGCCACCACTAAATAATTCACCCTATATATTGATACCTCGATGGTTGTATTAGGGGTAATGTTATTCCAAGGCATTCAAGATGAGGGCTAGCCTGTATGGTATATCAGGAGGAAGTAGAAATATGTGTAAAGGAGATACTCAGCCTTTGAAAGAATGTGTCTAGCCAAAAAGTGGGCCTTCTATGCCTTAAAGCACTATTTTATCTCAGCACTTCAGTTTGGTAACTGAACCTGTTGCACTGCAGCTAAGTAAGCAGGCTAATGACACTACAGAATTGTGCCGTAGGGCACTGTGCATGCAGGGCTTTTATTAGTCTCTAACTTGTAAGTGTGGTCTAGGTGTTAAAAATGTTAATGGGTTTGCATCGTATTACTCTGAGGCCAAAACCCTGGTTTTGTACTGGAAGGGGTATAGTTGTAAAATGCTGGATGTAGAAAGTCAGTAACATGATTTTAAATGTTTACTGTAGTGTGGAGTGTGGCACTGTGTAAATGCATCAAAAAGGCAGCTATTTTTGGAACTGTAAGCTAATGAACTGTTTGTTTTATTTAATTTTGGAACTGAGAAGCCAATAAATTATGTTATTTTTGTTTCCTGCTTGAATGTGTACAGTAAACCTGTAATTTCTTTCTTATAAATCAGTTT
This sequence comes from Protopterus annectens, assembly GCF_019279795.1. Lineage (NCBI taxonomy): Eukaryota > Metazoa > Chordata > Ceratodontiformes > Protopteridae > Protopterus > Protopterus annectens. The sequence continues at coordinate 81,722,887 of NC_056726.1, read as the reverse complement.
CCAGTGATGCTTCTACACTAGTACTATATATATATATATATATATATATATATATATATATATATATATATATATATATGTGTGTGTGTGTGTGTGTGTGTGTGTGTGTGTGTGTGTGTGTGTCTATGTGTGTGTATATGGTCTCTATCAAACCATTGATGCTAAGGTACAGTGAGACTCAACATATAGAAGTACATCTCGTCACGGAACAGTTTCCTTTCTAACAATCAAAATGCCTTACACCACAGGAAAGTAGCCAAAATAGAATTTTTCAGAATGGCAAGCACCTCTGCACCTCCAACATAGGGGGGGGGGTTGCACACCCACACCCCTGTAACTTTAAATATACTAATTCTTAGATCTCAAAATGGGAGAAAAGGACAAAAAAACTTAATCCCCAGGCAGTTAATCTTGGAGAAAGCATATACCATGCTATAAAACAGCAGGGTAAGGGCACACATTCATCCTTCAATTTAAACATTCTGTGAAATAAAATTCAATCAAATATTGCAGAAGTAATTTCTGGAAAAGTCAGATTCAAAACAATTACATATATTTCACCATCATCACCTCCCTTTCCCTGTTTTACATAGGGTTTGGTGTTTCATCAACTGTTGCCACTTCTCTCAAATTTAGGGTCTCTCCTTTCTTATTTGACAGTTATGACTAACTGTCACAGGCCTTATCTCACACAGTACATCCATCTCTTATCTAGGTGCCCTCATATTTTTTCACCTTATTATTTATTTCCCAAATCTGTTTTGCCAAGTTACTTTGATTTCCGCACGTGACTGAACCACTGTAATGTGTTGTCATTGACCTTTTCCACAATTGGTGCTGTCACCACTGTTTTGTGCACTTTAGTTTTCAGCTTCTGTGATATTCTAACTCTGCCACTTGGTTGCAGCACCTCTAATTCTAGCTTTGATGTCATTCAGATTTCTTTTCTCCTTAACTGCACCCCACAGATACTTGAAACTGTTACCCTGTTCCACTATTTCCCTCCTATCCCCATCTTCATTTTCCCACGAATTCTCTCATTTGTTGCCCTAACTACTGTTTTATTGTGCTCAGTCTTATCAAATGTGCCTTCAGTTTTGCATTCCAGTCTCCTATCATTTGCTGAAGCTCCTGTTTAGAGTCTGCTTGTAGTGCCATATCATCTGCACAAAGCAGTTTGTTGACCTGCCCTTCCCACTTGTTTGCTGATGCAGTCCATCAACTTTATGAACAGGAGTTGAACTCTGATTCGCACACAGCAACACCCACTGGAAACCCTTCTGTGATTCCAAACACTGTTCATTCTTGTATCATTGGTTCCTTTAAATAGTCTAAGCTAATAACACCACTGTTTCTGGCACTTCAATCCATTGCAAGACTGTCCAAATTAGCTTTCTTGGCAACTTGTTATATGCATACCTCTCAACCTCTCTCAACCTCTTTTATTACAAAAAAGCTGGATGAAACCATCAATAATGAGGGGACAAAGGTGCAAAAATAGGGACACTTTTTAAATACTGCTCTCACAAACTTGGAAAATTGATAGAATTACAGGTTATGCATTAGCATGAATTTTCTGAAGGGTATGAAGTCTGAAACTGAAATGTCTGTCATTATTTTCTCACTTTACCCCTCAATGCTTTGCCAATAATTTGCCAGAAAACCACAATTTTATGAGAAATGGACCAAAAATATGAGGTAAAAATATGGACACTCTGCAAAAATCTGTACAGTTGAGAGGTATTGATATACCTTCTCCATGCCTAGGGTTGACTATTTAGACTCTCCTCATCTCCAGCTTCTTCTGCACTATCAATCTCATGCAAACATTGGGTCCACAGCCCATCTACATTCTACGACTTTGTGTATTTGTTTAGTAGTCACTGTCTCCAGCACTTTCATGCAGTGTGACAGACAATTGATAATTGTATTGCCCAAAGCTTTTCATGCGCACTGTCACTCGAGTGCTTATTCACAAATCAGTTGGAATATCTATCTTTCTGTACTACAATGAGTTCCTCCAGGAGCCATTTCTCCCCTAATTGCAGCCAATATCTTGATCATCTCTGCCACAACCTCACATGCATGCATACATAAATACCTACACCTGCACAAAGGAGTAGACACTGTGCAAATACTTCCACACTCCCAGGTGAGTTATGAGTACAGGCATGGGCCTTACAGTTTTCTGGGAGTGTTGTAATATCTGTGCAATATACACCATTTTGTATCTCAGTGTACATATAAAATAAGCATATTTTTTCTTTGCAATAAAGTTTAAAATAACTACATAATCACTTAGCTGATATTATTAGATGCAAAATAGACATTTCACTAATGTTTGCACATTTCTGAAACAAAAAAAATGCATTTCTGTCTAGATGTTTAATATGAGTGTTGTTGAATTTATTATGTTGTCTAAAGAAAGGGGGATTTTGAAAGTGCTAGCAAATGATGAAGTGAAAAGTCATTGGTTCACAAAAGTAAATGTATCTAAATATGTATGTTTGTGGCTTGACCTTATATGGAATGGCCACTTAAGCCATGTGCTCTTCCTTAGCAAAGTTTGTTTTGGTTGTCAGCTTTCACATTTAGCCTCCTAATGTGACATTTCAGCACTTATGAACATCATGGCAATCGTAAATAGTTAATGCACTCAGCAGGTTTAAATTAGACCCATAAGAGGAACAGATATGAATTCTTTCCTAACATAACTCAGCATTAAATCAACAAAAGAATTCATGAACACACAAAAAACAGGCTGTGGTGCTCAGTTCAGAGGCTGAAGTGCTGCAGAAGGAGACCACAACACAGAAATCAGTAAACACTGCATTGCTAAACCTGTGACCTTAAAGACAAAGAAGTTGGGGCACCCTAGAGAACTGCTTGAAGAGAATTAATGTGAAGGTCACCAAAACGTGAAGGCCATCAACATGCCTGAAACTATCCCAGACCAGACCCACCACAGATGTTTGAGGAACTGATCCTAGATGGCATGCATGTGCTTGTCTACCAGAACATTGTAACAAAAAAGATATTCAGAGTCTGGGGCCAAGAAAATGCAGTGCACTGACATTCACCATGCAGTCTGTCTACTCCACTGATTGGATAATTGAGTACAGCCACAAGAAGAAGGGTGTGCTGCAAGGGAGTAATACTTTACATTGTTGGAAAATATTCAAAAGAACTGCTTGGGTTAAGACAGCAAAAAAGGCTTTTAGATGGAGTTTACTTTAAAGGGGTTTGCAATGATCCTAGTTTGCTGAGCATTTTTAGTTTGAAAATGGAAAATTATATTATCAGACCCTCACGGAACAAAATTATTTATGAAAAAATGGATTTACAGCTGAACCCAGAACTCAGTGGTAATCTGGATGAGGAATTTTCAGAACACTAGCTGGAATGGGTAAAAGCTTGTCAGAAAAGGCAGGGCAAAAAGGCTGCAGCAATGACCCACACAAGGAAACATCTAATAGCAAATAGTTCATGGTTCATAGGTAGGTGCTAGGCTATCGGCCCAAGGGCCTATGTAAGCCTAGCCAACAAGTTTCCCTGGCTTACGCCACCCAAGAAAGTTATTTTCCTGTGCCACTGTTGAGCAGAGACACAGAAGTGAACCCCGGGGTTTCTTTCCTATTTCCCATCCACTCATCAAGATTTTTCTTGAAGAGTGCTAATGAAGAACTTTGCTTGACATTGATGGGTAGCCTGTTCCAGAATATGGGAAGTCTCTGGAACAGGAATCTATCCCTCCAGCATGTCCTGTTTATTGTGGTGACAAGGTTTAGGTCCCTAGAGCATGTAGCTTGGAGGGATTGGGATTTCTTTAGGTGTAGCATGTCCAACAGCTCTGGGTTTGACATAGCTTTATATGTTAGTCCGAGATCACCTCGGGGTAGGCAATATGCTATGGAGTAAAGCTGCAGTTTTTTGAGGCGGACAGTGTAGGGCATTTGTTTGAGGCCAGTAATCCTCTTTGTCTGGTACTTCTGTGGCCTTTCCAGCTGCTGCAGATGTCTTGTGAGGTACATTCCAAAAGGGGCGTTGTACTCTATAATGGGTCTAATGAGTGTCAAGTAGAGGGGAACAATGACCTCTTTTTTCCTGGATGAGAATCCTTTTATGATGAGGTGTGCCACGTAGAAGGACTTCCTGACTACTATGGCGATGTGACTATCAAAAGAGAGACTACCGTCCACCTGGGTCCCAAGGTCTCTTATCACGCATTCGGTGTTAAGTAGATTGCTGCCTATGTGGTAGTTCATGGGTACAGAGTTTTTACCAAAGAGGATGACACTGCACTTTTTGGCATTGGGTTTGAGGCCATGACTCTGACACCAGGCATCTGTCTCAGCGAGGCCCTTCTGTAGGATGTCCACATCATTTGGGGACTTGACTATGGCTCTTAGTTTGCAGTCATCTGCAAACTTCATTAGCCAGAGGCCTTCTGTGTTAGCCTGTACTTCAGAGAAGTAGATACCAAACAGGAGAGGTCCCAGGACGGAACCCTGTGGTACTCCACTTGTCACTGCTTTGAGGTCAGATTTGGAGTCTGCAACTATTACAGTGTGGGTTCTGTCAGTGAGCCAGTTGGCAACCCATCTTGTGACATAGGGATTTATACCTAGTTTAGTGAGTTTAGCTATAATTCCAGAATGGGGGATGGTGTCAAAAACCTTGGCGAGGTCAAGATAGGCTATGTGAATCACCTTACCCTCATCTACGGCTTTGGTGACTGCCTTAAAGAAGTCGATCAGGTTCAGGAGGCATGACCTGTCATTTGCAAACCTGAACTGGGTGGGATCCAGAGTTTAGAGGTTACCAATGTCTTTGTTTATGAGGTCCATGAATGTTCCATGACCTTGCAGACCAGGCTCGTCAGGCTAATAGGTCGATAGTTCCAGGGATCAGTGGTGGCTCCCCCTTTGTGGAGTGGGATAACTGTTGCTGTGTGCCATTCAGTGGGCACAAAGCCTGATGTGAGGCTATTATTGAACATGGTGCTTAAATCGGGAGCCAGTTCATTCTGAAGTTTGTGTAAAACGCAGCCTGGGGTGTTGCCCAGTCCCATGGATGCTGTGTTTTTGGCTATAGAGAGTGCAGCTTTTACCTGTGTAGTTGTGATTACAGGGACTCTGCATTCTTCCTGTATAGATATGGGCCCTTTAGGGGGTGAGACGGGGTAAAGTTAGCACTGAACCTATCTGCCAGGATGTTGGCAATATCAGTTGGTTCTGTAATTTTCTTGCCTTTGTGCTGTAACTCAGAGCAGATCTGGGTGTTGCCATCGAGATTCTTGACATAGCTATAGAATGCTTTGTGGTTGTCCTTGGAATTAGTGGAGATTTTGTTTTCATAGCTAGCTTTGGATGATCTTATAAGGGATCTCAGCTTCTTACTGTGGCTGACCAGGGAGCTCCTCCACTCATGGGATTTTACTCTCTTTTGCAACAGTTTCTTCCTTCTGTTGTACAGTTTATTTATGGCAGGGGACCACCAGATTGGCTTCCTTTTTTTGCAGGATAGTGTCTTGGTTCTGTTTGGGATAGCACAATCAATGCACTCATGTAAGTGCTTATAGAGTGCATTTGTGTAGGATTCAGCAGTTGTAACTGTATTGTCCATCTGCATGGGTGTCATAAAGTTCACCACTTCTGTCTTAAGAAGCATGAAGTTGGCTTTGGAGAATTTTTTTACTGTGGTTTCCTTAATGCGGGGTGGGGGTGGGATGTGGATATCAAGGGTGATTAGCTTATGGTCGGATCGGACCAATGAGGAGTTGACTTCAGGTGTGGAACACCTGTCACTCATGTTGGTAATGACTAGGTCTAGGATATTGTTGCACCTGGTGAGGGTGTGGATAAGTTGATCCAGGGCATTGGAGTTAATGAATTCCAGAAAGCGTTGAGCTAAGGAGTTGGTACACAAGTAGTTTTCCCAGTTAATGGTGGGGTAGTTGAAGTTGCCCATTATTAGGGTGTTTGGTTGAACCCTAATATTTTCCAGTTCATCAAGAAAAGAGGAGTGGAAATCCTTTTGATGGTGGGGGATCTGTAGCAAGCTACAATTTGGATTGCAGTTTTGCCCAGAGTTAGTTGCACTTGGATAACCTCGGATGCATTATGCTGAGCAACTAGCCTGGAGGTGTGGATATCCTTAATGAATATAGACACACCTCCATCTTTGGTGTTTTGGTCCAGGTTACATGGCTTAAAAGTGTGGTATGAGTTATAGCCTGGTAGTGTAGGGGTTCTCTCTGGAGCCTTGAACCAGGTCTCAGTCACTGCACAGATATCGATATTCTCCATTTTAAGGAGTGCCTCGAGTGAGTGCATTTTGAGATTTAGACTTCTAGAATTGAGTAGCATTACCCTCAGTTTTTGCTTGCCTGTTCCTGTTATGGTGGTGAATTTGTTATTTGAACTTTTCCTAAAAAAGGCACTATAGGAGCAACAAGAGCCTTAGCCAGTATCCGGAATCCCAGGGGCAACAGGTGCAGGCCATCTGTGGCAAAGCCTCGTGGTCTGTCGACCATGTCATCCCAAGCAGACAGATACTGGATCCCATTAGAATGACACCAGAAGCTTAGCCAATTGTTGAAGTCAATCATTTTGTCCTTGTACTGTGGTACCTTTCTGGGCGATGGCAGAATGCTACTCAGGGCTAGGATCATACTTGCCTGGGCTACAAGATCGGAGAGCTCTTCCATGTCTCTTTTCATGTAGTCCAGGGAGGTACGTCTCAGGTCATTCACACCAACTTGGACAATGACAGAGTCATATTTGTACTTGTTGTGGAGTGACTTAAGTGTGTGGGTTATGTGGTGGATCCTGGCACCCGACAGGCAGCTGACAATAACCTTCTCCTTGTTTAGCTTGGTGAGTGGGACATCAGTGTGCCTGACTATAGTTACCTATGACTAGTGCATTGGGTACGCTGTTTTGCCTTATTGGCTGTGGTTGAGTGGCACACTGAGTCTGTGGGCTATGTGTCATTTGGGTTGTGCTGGAGGATGGAGGTTGCTTGCGTTTCTGCTTTGGAGGTCTCTGTTGCTTAGAAAGATTATTATTGAGAGCCTCTGCAAATGTTTTTTTGTTACTATGTGCGGATCTTGGTGGTGTAGATTTAGTGAGACTATGTAATGAGTGTGGTGTGGTGCAAATGTTTACCTTCTCCTCATGACTGTCAAGTTCAGTCTTGGTTGGAGAGAGCTTTACCTCCAGTTTGGCTAGATAAGTGCATCTCTTACAGGTTGTAGTGTTGGGTGGTAGGAGGAGAGGGTTGTCTGTGTACATGAGGCAATTTCTACATTGCCTCAAGATGCCCAGATTCATCAGATAGACAGGAAAGAACACTGGGAGCTGACCCTTGGACATGCCTGAATAAAAAATTATTTTCCTCTAGATAAGTGAGGAAAGTGAGTACAATTCTCCACTGCAATTGCCTGAGAAAGAACAGAAAGAACCAACAGAGGAAGGGGATTCTAGTTGAAGGGAGTGGTGATGATACAGCAGATAAATACAAAACTTTTGTACAAAAAATTAATAATCGGAATAATACTAAACAATCAAATTTTCAGAGGGGAAGGGGCCAGAACAGATGGAATCAGAGGAAGAGAACGAACAAATGGAAATAGTAGAAAATGTTTCTTCCTTGAATTTTCATGTTATTAAGAACACTCAAGGAGACTTTTCCATCTATAATTATTCTACTATGCCTGTCCCTAGTGAATTAGCAGATTTATTAGCTAAAGGTCTCACTTTTGTTCCCCTTAATAACTTGAATGTTACCAATTGTATTATTGATCTGAAACTATACGTTCGCAAATTAAATCTAGCGATGACCCTGGGGAACACTCTACTTGGTAATAACAATGAACATAGAGTTCCTAGTACCTTTAATCCACCCCTACATAGTAACCTATTGTTATTTGAAAAACTATGTGAATTGGATCTCAGGAACTTCCATTATAATAATAAATTTAAAAAGAAGAGTAACCTGAATCCTGATGAATTGGACTGGTTGAATTTTTTACAGAACTTTAAGGTCCGGATAATGAAACCGGACAAAGGCGGGGGATTGTTTTTTATGGACCAGTGTGATTACATCAATAATATAGAAGCTATGCTTTCATCTAATGCTTATGAACAAGTCTCATTAAATGAATATAACTAAGCCTGTAAAAGGGTTAAAGGTTATATTAATGATTTATTTATAGAAGGGAGAATAGATATAGACCAACTTAATTACTTAATCGTACCATCACCGATTGTGCCCATTCTTTTTGGAATACCAAAAATTCATAAGAATCTGGCAAACCCACCTTTTAGACCAATAGTTAGTGGAAAAAACAGCATGACTTATGCTTGTGCCAAAATGGTGGACAAGCTTTTGAATAAATATGTTCAACTCGAATCTACCATTTGTAAAGATTCTTGGTCATTTTTGGGTAAGATTAACGAATTGCCTTTCAATAAAAACATGAACCTACTAACTATAGATGTAAAAGATCTCTATACGTCAATCCCACAAGATTTGGGCATAGAATGGGTAACATTAAATTTGAAAAAAATGAATGCATTAGATTCTGAGATTTGGCTTATTGAAGAATTATTAACAATAGTCTTGGCTCATAATTTTATAGTATTCAATGACAAATTTTACCATCAAAAGAAAAGGGTAGCCATGGGCTCCCCTTGTGGTTCCAGTTTTGCAAACTTGGTTATGAGTTTTTGGGAAAAAGAATATGCTCTAGCTGAAACTGAAATTACCTCCAAAATTAAGTTTTATACGAGGTATTTGGATGATATTTTCATCCTTTTGGAAGGTTCGGCTCAACAAGCAACCCAATTGGTCGATTATTTTAATTCGACTACTAATTTTTTGGAGTTTACATTTAACTTTAGTGTAAAGGAAATAGCTTACCTTGATGTATATCTCATCAAGAATGTACCACTGGGTGATTTGAATCTAAAATATTTAGGAAAGCCTCGTATTCAAATACTTTCCTGCACTTTACTAGTGCACATCCTACCTATCAAAAGAAATCAGTGGTCAAAAGTCAGGCTGTGAGGGCAGCTAGAATGATTAGTAACACTGATGATTTCTTAGATGAGTGTAATAATTTAAAAAATATGTTTCTGAACAGAGCATACCCAAGCAATTTTATAGATAATATTATGGACGAGGTAATTGTTAAAAGGAATAATGGTTTTTATAAACCTATCCTATTGAGAGTAGAACCGAATATATCTCCTGTAATTAGTTCCGATCAGTTGAACTCTGTTAATATTAATCAGAATGTTACTGAATTACCTTTTGAATACAGCTTGACACTCACTTATTGCTCTGACTTTTCATTGTTAAAAAACATTTTTAATAAAAATTGGAATATCTTGAAAGAAAATAAAGAGTTGATAACGAAGTTAGGGCTTAAACCTAAAATCACAGTAAGACATGACCAAAATTTTAAACAAATTTTGGATGCCATTAATGATAAAACAAATTCGACTATAAGTTATAAGAACATGTCAGTATGCGGCAATTGCCCCTATTGTAAATATATTATTGTGGGGAGTACTTCGAAAATAAATGGCTTTGCTTTAAAAAGTAAATTTAAAAATAATTGTAATTCGAAGATGGTTGTATATGTGGCAATATGCCAGTTATGCCATTGTTTTTATGTGGGCAAAACCATTCGGAGACTTCGAGACAGAATATATGAGCATGTCTATAATATTAAAAAATGTAATCTAGAAAATGCTCTTTCTAGGCATATTAATGAATTTCCAGGCCACAATTTTAAATTTTGGGTCCTGGATCAATTAATACCAAATATCAGAGGTGGACCCATTGAATTACAACTTGAACGGTTGGAATTAATATGGCAAATTAGATTGTTTTCGTATTGCCTGCCTGGGTTAAATGATATCTGTTCTATTATGCCTATTCTAAAATTACGTAGCCTAACTAGATAATATCTAACTTTCTTTTTAAAAAAATATTTTTAAAAATAAAAAATATTTAATGTTTAAATATTTAATAAGATTTTTCAACAAGAGGTGGCCCAATATAGGGACAGTAGATATAATATCGAATGAATCCTGGTCCCGAATATAATACAACTTGGTTTATGTAATACAATTCTATTTAATATAGCCTTAACCATAAAGACCATATAGACTTTAAGTTTTAAGGCAGCCCCGAGTAGTGGAGTTGTGGGTTGTATATATGAACATACATTTAAAATAATTTGTTTCCATGATACTGCTATTTTTCATTAGTAGCATGGTTAAATATTTTATTATTTTACTATTTCTTTGATCCATCTTTATGGAATGAATGCAGCTATTTATTTCATGCATTTAAATAATTTTAGTATGATATATAATATCTTTACTATGTAAATTAATTTTTATGATGCTGGTTTTTTACATCTTTTAAGAATTTTAAATACAACAATCAGCGTAATATCAGCTGACTTGTATAAAGTTATTTAAGGGTGTGTTCTTGTATTAATGGATTCTCTGACGAAGTTCGTACACAGTACGTATGAAAAGCGCTTAAGCAGTTCCAATAAAGGTTTTCACGGACTTCCAGTTGCCGTTTTGTATATACAGCAGATGCTCAACAGATAAGAAAACATGATAGTGAACATTAGGACAAAAATAGCCATAACCTGATTAAGTTATCTTAATCTTTAGAAGCATTCATTGTAAAGAGTGAATTCAGTGTCTAGGGTATATTAAATCCCACCAATCCCCCTAAGTATGTAAAACATTTTTCACTAGATAAGACAATCTAGGCTACCAGCAAAGCATGGTCAGACATAATTTCTGGGTCTTCTGATTGCCATGATGAGTATTCCTGATGACACTAAAGCTTGCAGTGGCTGGAGAAGCCATCAAGGAAAGAAAAATATTGGAATGTTTCTCTAGTTAGCAAGCCTTGGACTTGGGATATTTTTTCATATTGGTCATACTTAGGGTATGAGGGGGGTGGTTGCTAGTGAGTATATGAGTTGTGGCATTAAGGAAGCAAAAAGCCAGGCAATGCAGTTTATTATTTTAATGTGTGACATCTGTGTTATCAAAGCATTTGATAGATGAAGACAATAGACTTGCTATGTGGGGCACAGCATTACGTTGTTTGTTTTCACTTGTGTCATGAACTTCAGAAAAGTATCCAAGTTAACCAATTAATTTTATATTGCAGATAAGCATCTGGGAAACAGAAAAAAAAAATTAAGCTTGTTTCCTGCCTTTCCTGTTAAGTGGTATAGACTATTTGTAGGCTTCTGAGCCCCCAAGCCCTTCTGTGTTGGAGGGAAGCCTTCTAGCTTAGTTTTTTTCTTATAACTAGCCAGTTTTCTAGTTTCAGCACTCAAATCTGTTTCTTTGATCTCAGCACTTGTTCAGAAAAAAAAAAAAAAATGTCATCTGCTTTTACTGTACTTGTGTTTCTACCTACTTTATTTTACTTTTGCATTATCTTAAAAGTACTCAATTGTATTTATTACTGCTTGGTGTAACTCATTCTAAGCCTTTTGGTTTAAGCACTTGGGCTTCGGACCAGTTGTTTTGCACTGAGAGGGTTTGTGGTCTGCACTGTAGTGGCAGAACAGGTAGCTTACATCCTTCTAGGTTGGGAACTGCTGATTGAGGGCTCAGTGTCTGTTATTCTAAAAGTGTATTAATTCTGGTTTAAGCACTTGGGCTTTCAGGCCAGTTATTTTACATTAAGAGGTTTCGTGGTCTGCACTCTTGTGGGAGGAGAGGCTGGACTCTGCCCTTCTGAGCTGGGAATTTCTGGTTAAAGGCTTATAGTGCATGCATATCTGAACTGCTTCTTACTGAAGTTGGTGCGCCTTGTTTGCTGTGGCATAGACTGGATTCGGGCCTGCTGGATCTAGCTTTGTTTGTGTAACTTGAGCAGTAATCCAGGCATTCTCTAAAGTATTCAATTGTATTTATTACTGCTTGGTAGTAACTTGATTAAAGTGTAGCTATCATTCTAAGTCTTTTGGATTAAGCACTTGGGCTTCAGACCAGTTGTTTTACATTAGGAAGGTTTGTGGCATGCACTGTGGTGGCATGCACTGTGGTGGCAGGACATGTAGCTTTCATCCTTCTAAGTTGGGAACTGCTGATTGAGAGCCCAGTGTCTGTTATTCTTAAAGTGTATTAGTTCTGGTTTAAGCACTTGGGCTTCAGGCCAGTTATTTTACATTAAGAAGGTACGTGGTCTGCACTCTTGTGGGAGAAGAGGCTGGACTCTGCCCTTCTGAGCTGGGAATTTCTGATTAAAGGTTTATAGTGCCTGAATATTTGAACTGTATCTTACTGAAATTGGTACACCTTGTTTGCTGTAGCATAGACTAGATCCAGGCCTGCTGAATCTAGCTTTGTTTATATGCTTGTTGTTTGTTTGCTTGTTATTTCCCTGGAACGCTAATTCCACCTAATACGCGGCTTCTCAGCACTTCTGTGGATCTCTAGTGATATCTGCATTGCTTACTGTACTTATTTCCTTGTTTCACTTGAAAGAAAGTTACTGTTTGTCATTTTTGCATTTAAGTTACCTGTAACACATTGCACTTAAGTTACCTGGCACTTGCTCACTAAAGCAATTATATAAGTCAGCACTAAAAATTAAAAGCACTACACCCTCACTCCCCACTGGCCCTTGTTTTCAATTATTAAGGAATTCCCAATATTATTCTAGCATGTCCAAAGGTCAGTTGTCAATCTCCTCTCCAGTCCAGCTGGTGAATCTGGGAATCTTGAGGCAATGTTACAACTGCCTCATGTACACAGACAACCCTCTCCTCCTCCCAACAAATTCCAACACATGTGAGAGATGCAAACATATAGCCAAACTGGAGGCTAAGCTCTCTCAACTCAGTACTGGCATAACCAGTCAGGAGGAGAAGGAAACCACACTCACTACAATTCCAGTCTCACATAGACCTACCACGACAGCAAACCAAACACATAATCACACAAAAACATACTCGGAGGCTCTAAATAAAGATCTGCCTAAGCAGCAGAGACCTTCAAAGTAGACACCCAAGCAACCGCTACCCCAAAACAAAACACGTGCAACACATATCTCACAAAGCCAGTGTGCCGAACAGTCACAGCCCTTAAGACTAAACAACACACCTGATACACTTGTAATAGGTGACTCTATCGTCAGGCACACTGACGTCCCACTCACCAGGCTGAACAAGGAGAGGGTCACGGTGAGCAGCCTGTCGGGTGCTAGGATCCGCCACATAACACAAGCACTCAGGTCACTCCAAGCCAAGTACAAATATGACTCAGTCATTGTCCATGCTGGTGTGAATGACCTGAGACGTACCTCCCTGGACTACATGAAAAGAGACATAAAGGAGCTCTCTGAGCATGTAGCCCAGGCCGGTATGACCCTGACCTTGAGTAGCATCTTACCCTCACCAAGAATGATGCCACAATATGAAGACAAGATGATCAATTTCAACAATTGGCTTAAGTACTGGTGTCATTCAAAGGGGATCCAATGCCTGTCAGCTTGGGATGATATGCTCGACAAGCCACGATGCTTCGCTAGGGACGGCTTGCACCTGTCACACCTGGGCTTTCGGATATTGGCAAAGGCTCTTGCTACCCCCATAGTGCCTTTTTTAGGCAAGGCTCAAAAGATAAACCCACCTCCATAGGTATCACAAGGGATAAGAAACTAAGAGTAATGCTACTCAACGCCAGAAGTCTAAACCTCAAGATGCACGCACTCGAAACTCACCTTAGCATGGAGAACATCGATATCTGTGCAGTAACAGAAACCTGGTTTAGAGCTCCCGAGAGCACCCCAGCACTACCAGGTTATACCTCATACCATGCTTTTCGGCCCCAAAACTTGGACCGAACCACAAAAGGAGGGGGGGAGTATCGATATTCATCAAAGATACCCACACCTCCAGGTTGGTGGCAAAGCACGAAGCATCAGAGACTATCCATGTGCAACTAACAATGGGTACAACTGCCTTCCAGTTTATAGCCTGCTACAGACCACCCTCCCAAACCCAGGAACCCCACTCGGCCTTCCTGAGAACACTGGAAAATATGAAGGTCTCTCCAAACACCATTATATTGGGTGACTTCAACTACCCAAACATAGACTGGGAGCATTACTCTAGCTCCAACACCCTAGCCCAAAGGTTCCTAGAATTTATAAACTCAAATGCTATGGAACAACTTGTTACCACTCCCACAAGAGGGGAAAACATACTGGACCTGATCATCACCAACATGGGGACTCTATGCTCCAGACCAGAAGTGTATCCCTCATTGGTAAGATCAGACCATAAACTAATCTCACTGGATATTCACATCCGGGCCCCACCCCTGTCCAGAAAACCACAGTGAAAAACTTCTCTAAAGCAAAGTTCACACTCCTCAAAACAGAGGTGGAATCCTTCAAAGACCCCAGCCTGTGGAAAATACGGCCCAGACCACAGAATCCTTTATAAACGCATTCTATGAACACCTTCAGGAATGCATGGATCATGCGATCCCAAATAAAACCAAGACCCAATCCTCCAAAGGCAGACGTCCTGTCTGGTGGACCCCAGCCATAAACAAACTATACAATAGAAGGAGGAAGCTACTAAATGATAGAGCGAAATCCCAAAAAGGGAAGGCATCACTGATCAGTATTAGCAAAAAACTACGGGCACTCATAAAATTGTCTAAGGCCAGCTTCGAGAGAAAAATTGCACAGGACACTAAGGATAATCACAAGGCTTTCTTTAGTTATGTTAGGAACCTGGGTAGTAATTCCCAGATATGCTCAGAATTAGTCAAAATGACAAAAAATACACTGAACCCACAGACATTGCCAACATCCTAGCTGACAGGTCCAGCGCAAACTTCTCCCCCCCTTCCCCACCAAAAGGGCAAATATCGATCCCAGCAGAGTGCTGCCCCCCTGACATCTCAGATGCTCAGGTAAGAGCCGCCCTCTCCAAAGCAAAAAACACAGCATCAATGGGACCAGACGGTGTCCCTGGCTGCGTCCTACATGAACTCCAAGAAGAGCTAAACCCAAACATAAAACTACTGTTCAGTCTCAGCCTTACTACAGGATATGTACCCAAAGAGTGGCGTACAGCAACAGTGGTCCCTCTCCATAAAGGTGGTGCCTCAATGGATCCTGGAAACTATCACCCCATAAGCCTGACTAGCTTGGTCTGCAAAGCTATGGAAAGGATCATCATGGACCTCATAAATAAAGATATTGGGGACCTACAGACACTGGATCCTACCCAGTTCGGCTTTGTTAAGGGCAGATCCTGCCTCTTAAACCTGGTTGATTTCTTTGAAACAGTCACCAAGGCCATTGATGAGGGGAAGGTGGTCCACACAGCCTACCTGGACCTCGCAAAAGCCTTCAATACAATACCCAACTCGGGCATTATAGATAAACTCACCAGCTTAAATATAAACCCCTACGTCACTAGATGGATTGCAAACTGGCTCAAGGACAGAACCCACATGGTTAGAATAGCTGGAGCCATGTCAGACTCCAAACCAGTTACAAGTGGTGTCCCACAAGGTTCAGTCCTGGGACCTCTCTTGTTCGGTATATATTTCTCGGAGGTACAGGCCAACACGGGAAGGACTGTGGCTGACCAAGTTCGCAGATGACTTCAAACTGGGCGCCATAATCGACTCTCCAGACAACACAAGCATCCTCCAAAAGGGCCTCATAGAAACAGACAACTGGTGCCAGAGCCATGGCCTCAAGCTAAATGCCAAAAAGTGTATAGTCATCCCCTTTGGCAAAAACAAAGTGTCCACAAATTACCACATAGGTGGTAATCCATTAAGTACAGAAGAAGTAATTAGGGACCTGGGGACCCAAGTTGATAGCAATCTCTCATTTGACAACCACGTGGCCAAAGTGGTTAGAAAAACATTTTATATAGCCCACCTAATCATGAAGGGATTCACATCTAGATCAGGGGAGGTCATCGTGCCTCTTTACTCATCCTTCATCAGGCCCATAATTGAGTACAATGCCCCTTTTGGGATGTACCTTACCAGACACCTGCAGCAACTGGAAAGACCCGAAAAGTACATCACCAAGAGGATCAAAGGGCTCAAACAGATGCCATATGCTGCCCGGTTAAAGAAACTCCAGCTCTACTCAGTGGCATACCGCCTGTTCAGAGGCGATCTGTGCCTGACGTATAAAGCCATGTCCAACCTGGAATTAATGGACATGCTGCACCTCAGAAAATCCAAATCCCATCGAGCTACGTGCTTGAGAGACTTGAACCTCAGCACTGAAATAAATAGGACATGCTGGAGGGACAGATTCATAACCCAGAGGCTCCCTTCACTCTGGAATAAAATCCCAGTCCAGGTTAGGCAGAGTCCCTCATTGACTCTCTTCAAGAGGAATCTTGATGAGTGGATGGGAGATCGTAGGTTTACCCCGGGTATCACTTCTGTGTCACTGTTAGACAGAGGCACAGTATACTAACCTCGAAAAAGGGCATAGCAAAATAAATTTAAAATGGGTGGCGAAAGCCAAACACATTCTGGCTAGGCTTATAAATGCCCTAGGGCAGATAGCCTAGTATGAACCTATGAACCTATGAACCTATGAACCTATAATGTATATGTCTTAAGGACAAACTCTGATGAGCTTGAGCTGACTAATCAGCTCTCTGCTGCTTTCTGTATGAACTTAAAAATGATGCAACTCAGAGGAAGGGAATGCATGTGCAGTGGTGCAGTGGTAAAGGTTGTCACATCGCAGTAAGAGGTTCTTGTTTCAAGTCTCAGCTGGAGTGCCTTCTTTGTGGAGTCTGTATGTCCTCCCTGCATTTGTGTGAGTTTCCTCTGGGTGCTCCGGTTTCCCCTGACATTACAAAGACCATGCATCTGGAGTGTTTCTCCCCAGGTCTCTGCTGAAAAATTGTCTTGTTCCAAGTATGACTTTCCCGGTAAACAAATATTAAATAAATAAATAAAATGTAGAATAAACCATGCCTGCATGATCATGCATGTTGGTTATGGGGGAAAGGGCATTATGAGGTATGCCTACATTGGTGGCACAAGTAGCATTTTCTTTTCTACATCAGTGGTCTTGCTAAGATTGCCCACCTTCACTAGCATGAGCCAGCTGTGTGGAAGCATGATTATCAATGTCTGTAGCTAATGCTTAACATATTCACTTCTGACTCTAGCACAGATCTTCACAGACTGGAAGTTAAAGTATGCAATAGTGCTATTATGTTAAAGTTTATTTAAATTAATTTCTTTACTTAGATGTTTACTAAAGTGATGATATGGTAAATTAAATTATGTGTCAAGTTACCTATAAGTTATGGGGGCTGTTTTTTCTATGTCTCAGCATTAGTACCAGTTGGGTGAGGACTGGAAGAGGATTTCCCTTCTGTGCCTATTATTAAATCTTCTTTTTCCTGGAATAGACATGTTAATGACAAAAGGTCTTAGTGGACTGGCTCAGGAAGAATCTTCATGTTTCTCTTAGGTACCTGGAGCCAGTAATTTAGGCAACTAAAATGATCTGAGTGGGTAATGAATCTATGTCTAAATTTCTGAGGGAACAACTCAAAATGTATGCCTTTGAACATTGCATGTAATGATCATACTATAAGAAAGATGGAAGGAAATATTTCAGATGATAATCGGGGGACAGTATACAATAATGCATCTACAGGAAAGAAGATGAAGGTCAGACAGGCAGGTAGATTTTAGGAATTTTTAGTACAACAATGTAGTAGCAGACCATTCAATTGGAGAAGGTTTCACAGATTTACAGCGATCAGTGTGCTTATTAAACTCAAATCTTCATTAGGGACATTTAAGAAGTCTGTTTCCAATGAATGAAGGGTCTTATACTCTCTCTCTTCCCAAACTATTTGTCAACAATAACCTTGAAGGATCCCCAACATATCAACACAAATCCCTGGGTCAGATTACAGAGCACATTAAACACAGGGGTCAGTAAGACAGTTGTTATGGCAGGATAAGAAAAACATGCGAGCACGGGCAACTGTCAATGCTTATGCATCCAGCAATGGTGGCTCAGATTTCTTTTACATACTGTAATTCTTTAGGAAATGGGAGGACATTACAAATGAAACTGCACATGTTGTTAGACTGAGCGATCTCAATTTAACATTGATTCTCTCCCCAATACACAGATTGCTTTAGAAAATAAAAACACCACATTAGGGCTCTGAGAGTTTTTTCAGAGTGGTTACAGAGAAACAATTGGTTGAGTGTTGGAGATCTGAACATTGAAGCATGTGGAATATCAACCTTTTTAAGTGATGGAAAAAAAGCATGGTGATTGTTTTAACTATGTATTGTCCTACAGCCTATCAAACCATGCCCCATTATTTCAGTTTTGCATTCCTGAAGAGTGTAGAAAGGATAAACTCTGGAGATGGGATATTGATAAATGGAGATTAAAGATAAATGAGAAGGTGCTACATGAGATTGTTGAAAAAGTCTTCCAATGGAACAAGCTCTGCAGACAAGAGTTAGGAATAAACTGGTGAGAAGGGTATAAGGTACTTCTGAGGGCAGAATTAATGGCACAAGAAAGGGGAACACAGAGAGTGAGTAGAAACTCTCCTAAAATAAAAAAACAAGAGCATGTATTAACTGTTCAAGATGAGCTTAGCAAGACAAGTGAGCCCCAGAGGATGCTACAACTACAGGAGGTATGGTTACAATCTGAGCTATCATACCTAACTATATCATGGGGTGAAGTAAAAGGAATGTGGAAAAATGACTACTGACATATGAACTTTGAGAGTAACCCCAAAGATATAGCATGGCAATTCATAGATTTACAGATGGGCAACTATCAAACAACTGAGGATGGAAAAGGACAACCTGCTGAAATGTGACAATAACATTAGGAAGGAGTATAAAAACTTTCATCAATGTCTGTTTTCAAGGACAAAGACCAGGAGTATAATATGGGAGGTGTATATAAACACTGAGTATAATAACGTGACCCAAAAACAGAAGCTGGAATTAGAATGGTATAGTTTATCATCTGAAGCCCAGCAAAGGAACAAAGTGGCTAGTATAGATAGCTCTTGAAAAGAGTTTTATAAATATGGTAGCACAACCTGGATCCACTGACTAAGATGTGTGTGTGATGATTGGGGAGATGGGCGAAGACTGCCAACCTAGTCCAATAGAATTTGATATATAATTCTGACATTTGTAAATAAATGTAAAATACAGGCATGTTTTCTTGAGTGTAAAAGAATACTGTGAAATGTGGAACTGCAAAATATGTGACAACATTGCACTCTACTGGCCCAGTGAAGCATGTTGTGACCCTTTCATGTTAGAATTCTGCTCCAGTGAGTCTGGATGAAGGTTTCATGCCCATTGTTTTAAGGCTAAAGTTTATGACCAGAATTTACATGTGGAAGGTGCTTTATTGCTCTGGTTTCTGCTAGAGTATATATGTGAAATGCCTTGTATTGTTGTAAGTTTCTGAGCATGTATTAGATTGCTAAATAATGCAGTTTGTGGCCCGAGAAGTCAGACCAGGTGTTAAGATGATACAATATGAATACTGGGAAAACCTAAGTGTCAAAATGATGTAATTTGGGAGGGTCTCATCAGAGCTGTTGGTTAGTGTTTAAAAAACTATTGTTCAGTGAGAGACTGGAAGCATTTTGATCTTGGATAGCTAACTCAGCACTCTGCCTTATGCTCACATGTAAGTTTTGTCACTGTGATTTCTTGTAGGAATAGTTAAAGCTAGCAAAGATTAATTAGGTATTTTTCTTTGAAATCAGACCTGTACTACTGTATTATTTTAAGTTTCTGTGTGATCTCTGAACTCTTAGACATCTCTGTGGTGTAGTAGTTTTGTCTTGTGTTTTAATTATTTATTATTAAATATGTTTAAAAACTTCTACCTGTGGCTGGTTTGTGTAGAGATAAAGTATGCTTTAGAGTACATTATATATTTATAGAGTTTATTGTAACACACCCTTCCAATAAGCCTTGAGACTGATTAGTCATACCACCATTGTATTATAATATTGCACAGTAATAATTGGACACCCCTTTAAAGGCCTTTTAGTAGCTGATAATTAACTGGGGGTGGCAGGAATTACTACTGTATGGTCTGGGTAATACGGGCACAGCTGCAGAACCTGTGCCAGCCTTTTCCCAGGAAAGTCTGTGTGGTTGTATAACCTCTTCTCAAAGTCTTTGTGTGTGTGTGTGTGTGTGTGTGTGTGTGTGTGTGTGTGTGTGTGTGTGTGAGCGTGTGTGCGTGTGTGCGTGTGTGTGTGTGTGTGTGTGTGTGCGTGTGTGCGTGTGTGCGTGTGTGCGTGTGTGTGTGTGTGTGTGTATCAGCTACCTGGGCAGTGACACAAAGCACTGGTTGGACAAAGAGGGTACTGAAGGTTTTAACTTGCCGAGTTAGGCTGAGACCTGGACCCTATAGCTGTGCCAGTGGGGAGTCTGATTGGGGTCCTGGTGAGAAAAGGAGCAACCAGCCCCAGACTGACTGTGATCTCTGTGTGCAGTTAAGGGAAATTGTACATTACTGTGTGTATTAGTTATCCTTTCCTCTTTTTGGAGACGACCTCCTTGGTGTTAGTGGTGAGGATTGAGGCTCCTTGATTGCTGGGCCAGGGCACAGCTGTCACAGTGTGCATAAATTGTTGATGAGGGGTATGACTCTACCTCTCAATACAATCAAACAATGATTACAGTAATGCTGAAGAACTAAGAGAATTGTGAAAAATCAGGGATCCTATTGTCCTATCTCAGTGAATAATCTAGATGCAAAGATTGTGACTAAAAGTCCTAGCTAAAAAACATAAGAATGCATGGCCACCTTTATTCAATAAGGAACAGATTGGCTTCACAGTGATTTGGTATATTCATGATAATTATTGGAGATTGACAGATTCCACAGAGACAGAATATTAATTGTATGGAGAAGGGATAGTCCTATTCGATATTATGGGCTTTCATTTATAAATTTTTGCTAAAAAATGTCTGTGGAAAACTATTAGGGTGAACATAGACATTTTATAGTAACCTCATCTTCAGGGTAGCACTTAATGGTGGTCTTTCTGGAACAGGGGAAATACAAAGGGGCATAAGATAATGCCTCCCATTATAGATAAATACTAGGCTTTAGGTCTGCAGACTATTACAAGTCTAGTCAATAACCAGACGTCAAAATTAAACCTTATATCTTGAATCTGTGAGGTTAAAGCCTCAACCATAACACCGGTATTTCTCCTTTCATTTTTGCCACTGAACTTATCCTCCAGTTAGACTAAACAGGATATAATATAATATAAAGAGGAAAAATACATTTCTTTTATTTGCAGATGACTGTATACTAACAACTGAAAATATTGATTAGGTGATAGACTATACTCTATTTTTCTTCAGTTTGATGTTATGACAGAAAGAGTGCAATCATGATAAAACTATTTATGCAGCTGGGTAATAAAAAGGAGGAGGACCTGTGGGAGCATTTAAAAAAGTTAATATCTTAAGTATTTGGGTTTATGTATGTTGGAGAGGTACACATATAAATAACCTCAAGGAACTAGAAAACAAAATAGGCAACCAATGTATAGGTATAAGTTCCAAATTTACATAAACAGTTGGCAGAAAACACATGGCTATGTGACTAAGGTCCTGGTACTACCCATATCTTTGTGTATGCAATTAGGCATTTACTCTTGAATGGAGATCACACTAGTATACCTCATGGAGCTGCTTGTCAACATCACAGTGAGATATGAAAGCAGACATATTTTACTAACTCCTACTCTTTTTACTGGAGTCTGGGGAGTGGTGACTATCATGCATTCCATTTAGAGAACTCAGTACAGTACTTGTACGCTGAGGGCAGTGTAGGAAATGGAACATGGGCACTTTAATAGAAGGAAGTGACAGTACTTAACGAGTCTTGTGAAAACTAGCAGGAGCAGTAATAAAGAGTGGGGAAAAAGAGAATGCAGTTTTTGACCAGAGGGAATAATCTGGCTTCACCCACACATAAAAAAACGCCTGTCTGCTCGGATCTAGGCAATTTGGGAGTCACATGGAGTGCATTACTCTGAACTGATGATTATTCATCAAAGTCCTCTAGACTTCAGAACATTTGGAAGCATTAAATAAGACTGGAAAACTGGCTCAGAAAATCTGCAGCCCCTACCGTATGGTTGATGTTCCAAATGAGTAAAATAGTTTACTGCGAGATCCCAGTAAAAACAAGTCCATCTATTTATGACAGGCATCTGTATGCCATGACTGAAGTCTTTCACTGGAGCTGTCATTTCCTTCCTACTCACTAAATGAATCTCACAAGCTTCTCAGAGGAGACCTCTGTTTGACATACAAACTGATATTGGATCCAGTCTTGTTGGAAAAACCTGTGCTTTCAAAAGTCATCTTTGCATATTACATTCAAATTTTGGTCATGCATGCTGTTTAAAACCAAACTCTTTTTATCTAGTAAAGAACTGTAAGCAGAGAACATTTTGTTTAAGTGACCTTGTAGAGATTTAGTGGTAAACACAAACACGAACACACACACACACATACACACACACACACACACACACACACACACACACACACACACACACACACGCGCGCGCACACACACCCCTCTGTATGTCTGTTTATACATCTCTCTCTCTCTCTCTTTCTGTTTCTATTGGTCTATACATTGCACTTGCCTCCAGAAATATAAACATTTTGAAAGTCCCTTGTTTTCTGATTGTGAGCTATATTTTATATATGCTTCTAAGGAACATGTTCATATGCTGTTATAGTTACAGCACTGCTGAGGCTAAAGAAACTACAAAAAAAAGAGAGAGCTAAATTATAAGGAAAAAAAAGAGAATAATTACCTACACAAGTCCCTCCATCTTCTGCAAGGATATAGGGATTAGAGCAAATGCATCTGTAGCTGCCTCTGGTGTTTCTACATGTAGCTGATGTGTGACATGCTGGTGTTTTCTGATCTTCACACTCATTAATATCTGCAATGAAGATACATGCCATATTTATGTTTCAAGGCTCATCATTTTATATGCTTACTGTTCAGAGATACATACTACTTAAAAAAAACTCATTGTGTCTGACAAATTATGAAAACATCTAATTAAATTACCACTAATACAGAAATGTAAGGAAATTTTTATTAAGTTTAAAAAAATAATATATTTGGACATGCTTATAGATGTGGTTTGGTTTGCAAAAGATGCAGGGCAGTACAATGAAGATTTCCTGTCAGTATTTAAATATTGCCCTGAACCATAGAAGAACACACTCTGTTAAATAAATATGAGGGGAAGAAGACAGAGGTAACCACCATACAATGGATTGTGGCTTGCAAATGCAAGTATGTAGGAACTGCCAAACACAAATAATGCAGTTCTATAATAGTCACTGTTAATAAACTGCATTACCCATGCAAGGTGAACCAGCCAAGCTGTAGAGAGCTGACTTGTAGATAGAGATGTCAAAATGTCCCAAAAATCTCTATATAATGCTAACCATAAGCTATGAGCTGTATATATCAATACATTATGCTGATAAATACATCAGAAACTAAGTATATGAAATTTGAAAAAAAAATAAGTTTAAAGGTTAATATTTAATACTGCACACAGTGACTGAAACTGCAGATTTGTTAAAGGACCTGGTATACGGATAGATCAAGCTTTGAGTTTTTTTAATCATGTCAACCAATTGGTTAATGATAGTTATAGAACTTAACTTGCTTTTTCTGTTGTCTGGTTTTGTTTTGTATTATTTGGTAAAACCCAACTAGGTGAGGGGTTACGCCTCCCACCTCCCCTAACTATATATACTAACACCAGGATCACACTACAGTGGAGAAAAGGACATATACCTTTGACTTGCCTTAGAGTACTACTTGTCAGTGAAATGAGTTTTAAGTGAAATAAACTTTAGGTGATTTGGTCTCATATACGAATCCGTATATATATATATATATATATATATATATCTATATATATATATATATATATATATATATATATATATCTATAAATAAATATATATATATATATATATATATATATATATAAATGGTTTACTATCAAAATTCCAAAACTCACTCATTCGAGTAATGACTTACTCAAAAAAAAAATCAACATTGAAAATAGAAACATCGTGTATGTAAAGATAACATTAGCAGCAATGTCAACATGTTGATATTCGACATTATCGACAGTACCCAACTTGTCTTTCAGTGATGAGATCGCACTACAATGAGGAAAAGGGCACATTTCCTGATCTCCAAGCAGAATGTCAACCTCACAGCAGTGAATACATAGAGGTGGTCATTGCTAACATAGGTGACCATTGCTCTACACCAATAGTCAACTCCTCCCTGGTTAGATCCGACCACAAACTAATCACCTTGGAAATCCACATCCCTCCCACCCACCACCCCCACAAAGGTAACCACCATGAAAACTTCTTCAAAGCTAACTTTGTGCTCCTAAAAACAGAGGTGACTAACTTCACGGCACCCATGCAAATGGAGTTCAGTTGCATGACTGCCGAATCATACACCAATGCACTGTACAAACACATACACAAATGCATGGATCTCGCCATACCCAACAGAACCAAGACACTCTCCTCCAAAAAAAGGAAGCAAATCTGGTGGTCCCCTGCCATAAACAAACTCTTACAACAGAAGGAGGAAACAGATTTGGAATAAGGTGAAGTCCCAAGACTGGAAAAACTCTCTTATCAACCTCAACAAAAAGTTGAGATCCCTCATCAAATCCTCTAAAGTAAGCTATGAAAATAGAATTGCAGCAGATAGTAAAGACAACCACAAGGCCTTCTATAGTTATGTAAAGAATCTCCACGGCAATACCCAGATTTGCTGTGAGCTAATGCACAATGATACCTTCTATACCAAGCCAACAGATAGTGCCAATATACTGGCTGACAGATTCAGTGCCAACTTTACCCCTCCCCCACAAAGGGTCAAGTCACAATACCAGTAGATTGACAGGCACCCAGTATTACTGCTGCACAGGTTAAAACAGCACTGTCCAAAGCCAAGAATACAGCTTCTATGGGACCTGACAATATCATTGGCTGTGTTCTACATGAACTTCAGAGTGAACTGGTACCTCACCTTTGTGCCCTGTTCAGTCACAGCCTCACCTCATGCTTTGTCCCTACCAAATGACGCACTGCTACAATCATCCCTCTCCACAAAGGAGAAGCAACTACAGTCCCTGAGAACTATCGTCCCATTAGCCTGACAAGTCTGATATGCAAAGCTGTGGAATGCATCATCATGGATCTAATAAACAAGGATATAGGGAATCTCCAAATTCTGGATCCCACACAGTTTGGTTTTGTGAAGGGTAGATCATGCCTGCTCAAATTGGTCAGCTTCTTTGAGTCAGTCACTAGAGCCGTGGATGAAGGCAAGGTGGTTCATACAGCCTACCTTGATCTGGCCAAGGCCTTTGATACCATTCTCCACTCAGGAATCACAGAAAAACTCACTAAGCTAGGCATCAACCCCAGAATCACTAGGTGGGTTGCAAACTGGCTCACAGGTAGAACCCACAGTGTGAAAGTAGCTGACTTCAAGTCAGACTGCCAACCAGTCACGAGTGGAGTCCCACAGCTTTTGACCCTGGGTCCTCTCCTGTTTGGTATCTACTTCTCTGAAGTTCAGGTCAACACGAAGGGACTCTGGCTGACAAAGTTCACAGACGATTGCAAGTTGGGAGCTATTATTAACTCCCCAAATGATGTTGACATCCTACAGAAAGGCCTCACTGAGACCAACGACTGGTGTCAGAACCATGGCCTTAAGCTCAATGCCAAAAAATGTGACATCATCCCCTTTGGGAAAAACCTGGTTCCCATGAATTACCACATCGATGGTAGTCCACTGAACACAGAAGGCATTATAAGAGATCTGGGAACACAGGTTGACGGCAACCTCTCTTTTGACCACCACATTGCCACTGTGGTCAGAAAGTCCTTCTATGTGGCACATCTCATTACTAAGGGTTTTGCATCCAGGAAGAAAGAGGTCATTGTCTCCCTCTACTCTTCCTTCATTAGGCCAATCATTGAGTACAATGTCCCATTTGGCTCACTAAACACCTGCAACAACTAGAGAGGCCACGAAAGTACCTCACAAAGAGGATCCTAGGCCTTAAACATTTGTGCTACATGGACAGACTAAAAAAACTCCCACTATTCTCTGTCTCATATCGCCTACTTAGAGGCGATCTCTGCTTGATTTACAAAGCCATGTCTAACCCAGCTCTGTTAGAAATGCCATCTAAAGAAATCCCAATCCCTCCACACCACATCCTCCAGAGACCTCAACCTCATTACCACAATCAGCAGAACATGCTGGAGAGACAGGTTCGTAACCAGAAACTGCCCATGCTATGGAATAGACTTCCCATACATGTCAAGCAGAGCACCTCACTGGCCCTCTTCAAGAGAAATCTTGATGAGTGGTTGTGAAATAGAAAATTCACTCCAGGGATCACTTCAGTGGCTTTACTTGACAGACGCACTGGGAACTAAGGTCGGGTGGCACGATGCCAGGGTAATCCTATCGGCTAGGCTTCTAAAGGCTTCAGGGCCATTAGCCTAGTACACACCTATGAACCTATGAGAGAGAAAGAGAGAGAGAGAGAGAGAGAGAGAGGACAGTGAAACACTGAAACAGTGAGACAGATATAGATATAGCTATAGATATAGATATAGATATAGCTATAGATATAGATACAGGTACAGGTATAGCTATAGAGGCATGCATTTATACATACATACAAACATACAGAGAGAGACAGAATAAGAGAAAGCCAATGTAAAGGGAAAAATTCAGTACTGCACAAGCTAACCGACCATAAATCAAAGTATTTATGTTTAATAGACAACCTAAACAAAATTATTTATGTTTGCTGGAAGTTTAGCAGCAAAATGATAATAAACTAGATAACAAGCATTTCAGTAATACATGGACATTGGAGCAGTATCAGTTCTAATACTAGTTAAAAACTGGCTGTTGTTTAACAGTTGCTCTTTTGTGCGTATTGCATCTAAAAAGCCATATGTGCATAACTAATGACCTGTTTTCTCCTTATAGCCTTCTTGATATGCATCACAAACTCATATGTATTCTTTAGTTTCTCTTCTCTTTTTGATCTTATGGCCTCGTTGAAGAGCTCTTTTCTGAAACTGAATCTTAATATGTGCTTTGAAACTCTACCCACAGAACTGTGAGCCATCTTGATGATTTTGATTTTCTCTCCTAATCAAGATTGTTTGTTCTTTTTTTTTTTGAAAGTTGCTGTTCTATGGAACTCTAGTGGAACTATAGCATCTGTATTATATATATTTATGTACATGTATCAGAGTTAAACTATTTAGCTTCCTTTGTTTTTCTGTGTGCACGTGTATGTATATGTAGAATCAAGATGCTTACATCTCCTACCAGTTTCAAGTACATGTAAAATATCTTGCTGCTATGTATTTCTGATTGCTGTTTCTTTCATCATAGTATGAAATGCATACCCTTTAATACATTAATTCATTGCTAGAGTCATTTAAGACATTTGTAAGTGTAGTGTTTGGGCTAGAACAGCACAGGATTTGCCCATGGCTAGTGTGGTTTGATCATGAGGGTGAAACTTGGTGATAAATCCCATGTTGCCCCTAATAAAGTCAGAATTATTGTTATTCTACAATTACCTCAACTAAAATAGAAATGTTTTACTTTTTGAAATAATGTCATTGTATGAAGGACATTATTCCACTTTTACTGCTGAATGATGCGCTGTGCATGCATTGGCCATATATCTACTGATGCCTGGACAGTACATCATTTACGTACTGTTTCTGCACTTTTTAAAGGAGTCGGGTGTACATACATACAGCTCATTGCTTGCATGCTTCTGGTCAAACTCTGATTTTTCTTACTGTGTTTTGATTATCATTAAGCCAAAGAATTGCTCAGCCCTTAACAACTTAATGCAACACTACACCCCAATACAGGAAAAATGACTAATCACTATAATAAAATCCTCTAATACTGCAAGTGACTCTCTATATTCAAATAGTATAGCTAAACTATGGAACCACATCCTGCTATCACTGAAATCCATTCAGAATGCAAACTCGTTTAAAACACAGCTAAAACTTTACGTAGTAAATCAATGATACTACACACCGCTGACATCTTCAGCTCGCCATGTCATCAAAACATTTCACTTCATTCAGAATCATACACCCCACAACCAGTCCATCAGTACCTGAACAGTTTTACTAGCATCTCTCAGCCATATATAGAGTTTTGTGACACTGTTCCCCTCCCACCTCTGTACTTCTCATGTAACCTTATGATAGCCATATGTATAATTATGCACAAATCTGCTTAGTACTTCACCTCTTAACTATGATATTAACATTTTCTGTCCTACCTAATCCCACCCCCACCTCTGTTTCTTTGAATATCTTAGCACTAATTACACAATCTATTATCTATTTGACAAACCCACTAATATACCTCTTCAAATGCTCAATGATCAGCATCTTCTAATGCATGTGACATTTATACTGTAATAGTTTCCCTTCATGTCTTTTATACTGTAACAGTTTCCTTTCATATGAATGCAACCTAATTAGTATTAATTAATTATTAACGTGTGATTGATAATGTATATTACTTGGAATCTGTTCATGCATATTATTGAATGTCTGTTTAAAAATGTTTGTAATTTCTCAGAGCTTTTCTCCCCAGCCATCAATAAAAAGTTTATTTTGAGTAAACTTAGTTGGACAAACAAAGTAGACAAAAGTAAAATAAATAAAATAAAATTATATTTTGTCCTGTTCTGAGGTTCAACATTGTGCTACATTGGAGGGTGCGGTGTTATATTTTTGGATGCAGTGTTTGACTTTTGGTTTTGAACTTAGCAATGTGCAGAAAATGGTGACTGTAACTTCTTCTAGGGGCTCCAGTCATGGGGATTTGACTGTGTTCAGTACTTAGCATTGTTTTTTATTGACAATTCTTCATATGGGTAAGGCTCAGTTTACAAAGGGAACATTGACTGCGGTGTGTCCAATAAGCAAGCTCATGCTTAAATTGTAAGTTTTATTGTATAATCTCAACTTTTATAATAATACTGGTCTCATTTTCTGAGTCTTTGTCTTTGTGTTTTGAGATACTGATGCAAGTTTTTTTTTTTTTTTTTGTTATTTAATGTCTGCATTCAAGCAGATGGATCTTAGGTGTATGGTGCCCTTGGTGAAGGGCTCCATGTCCCTACACTGACCACTGTTCTACCTGGTACTCATCTCCTTGGTGCCTGCTTTCTCCTCAACCTAACTGACCAAGAATACACTGTAATAAATGTAGAGGAAATTTGTTTATTGGGAAAGTTCAACTGGGTATAAAATAACCCATTTTCAGTGGAGGCCCAGTGTTAAAAGCTCCAAATAACAGAGAAATGTTTGTAATACACTAAGTAAACATCTTAGTAGAATATGTTTCAATTATATACAATATTTAAAATCAAGGAAATACATATAAAATTATAATGCTTAAGAAGAAAACAATAATTACAATAAAATAAATAAATAAAATAATAAATTAAATAAACTGGGGCTTTGGGGCCAATAAGAAAACTAAGCCAGGATCTCGAGGCTGCTAGTTCTCTAAAATCCACTGACATTCCAAATGCTCTGAACTGCTTTCTACAGCTTTCTTTAACAACCTTTTTATCCAATAATGGCCAAAAAACTAAAACAAAAGACAAACATGGTAATCTGTTTTGACTCATTGTTCCAGGACAGTACACTGCCTATAAACAAGCTATAGTTATATTCTGCACACACATCTGAGACTTGTGAGGAAACCTAAAGAAATAATGACTATACTGTCCCCAAACCCATACAAGATATGGAAACATTCTATGTCCAC
Source organism: Protopterus annectens (assembly GCF_019279795.1). NCBI lineage: Eukaryota > Metazoa > Chordata > Ceratodontiformes > Protopteridae > Protopterus > Protopterus annectens. Next base: position 81,692,836 of record NC_056726.1, on the reverse strand, counting down.
TTCTGAGGTTTGTAAGGAAAGGTAAAGAAATAATTTCCACAGTGACCTCATCAATCTACACTAGCTATAGCACCTCTCTGTGCACACCTTTGAGGTTTGATTGTGAGGAAAATTAAACATAAATATTGACTATATCGTCTGCAGCTCTCCACTCATATTGCAATGACCTGTACATAGCTCTTGAGATGCAGAGCTAGATTATGGTCAAATGGGGCACTAGGAGGGTAATGGAGCAGGACCCTCAGCAGCACCCCCAAGCCATTCCAGTTCCCATTACTTAAGCACTGTTCACACCTCTCAGTGTGTTTACTATTTTCATCTTTCCTTCTACAATGAAAACATACATAGCATGGACAATAAACTTTTCTGCCCTTAAAACTCACATTTATTGAAATGGCATTGAGGCCTACATTCAAAGAAAATGCATCTGGTCAGTGGCAAATTAAGTTTACTTTTGGGCTGTTTTAAAACCATAGGACCCTTGCACACATTTTAGGGCCATGCATACATGTTCTTTGATTCACCTTCCTGATTGTATTAAATTATATTTCTTTTATAATACAGCACTCCATGTTAGAGTGGGTTTTAAATTTGTAGTTTTGAGCATTTTTCCAGTAAGCAATGAAACAAAATGTATGAACAAATAATGACAAAACTACCCATATCAGTAAATTTCAACCAAAAAAGGCCACTCAAACGTCTGTCATTACAACCCACCGATACTGGTCAAATACACACTCTTTGAAGAAGTAAAAGTCATCTGAATAATTCCACATTAAATAGAGCTATAATTAATGAAGAGGTTGATGTTAGCAAACAGTTTTATGTGTCAGTGTTTCATGTACAAATTCAATGCCTGCTACCCTTCAAAAATTGCCCATGTTATATTTAAAACAAAAAAATGGTAAGATATTGTAATAGGGAATGGCTGTCAAACTGACAACAGGTTCATAATGACTAGGTATCTCATCCAAAGGATGTCACACTTAGGAATGCAGTACCCCATCCCCATTAAGGGCCACTGCAATATCAGAATGCCATCTACATGGTATGGGAGTAGAATGCACAGCTTTCTGCATCAAAGGCAAGTATGCTGCCTGTTGTGCAACTAATACTGCTTGCAAACTTTATAGCACAAACACTGATGATGGCCATTTGCTAAACAAAACAGTTACACACTGAAAACAGACTTAGCATGAGCAACACTATACTTCTCTTCCCTTGAAACTCAACATTACTTCAAAATGCATTGAAAGTCAACATAGTTTGAAAATGCACTGAAACTCAACAGTCCTAGAAAATGCAACCCCTGATGATAGTTTGGTAGTTGGTGTAGAGGATTCAGGCTCTAGTCTCCTGTAATCATGGTACAGGATTTGATCCTGAATAAGTTAACCAACCTGCCATCCCTGAAGCATTACACACACATGCATACAGTCTCCAGCTTCACTCTTCTCTTTCATCTGACAAAAATAGCAAGCATTTCTCCATGCTTAAACAGCCCACACTTCCGAAGTTTCAGTATTTAAATGCCTGCGTGTCGTAAGTAAGACACATGCACAGACACTACTAAAGATACAAATAGAGTGCATCCTTAAAGAAGAAATGTAAGTTTTTGTTTGAATTAAATATTGTGGCCAGCCCCCAAGTTAGCAGGCCCTAGGCAACTCCTAGGTCACCTATTGCTGGATTCGGTTCTGTTGAGAAGGGTGCACTTCAGATTGGGTGGGGTTCAGGGTATAGGCCACTACTAAACCTGCATCAAAATCCATGTATGTAACTTGGGATGAGGGACACACCGGGCCCCTAGATGCTCTGGGGATCTTGATGTTTTGTCATGTTCTATGATGTTCTGTGATACATTTTATTCCGTAATTTTCAAAGATGGCGCGTTAACCTTTTTCACTACTACCCAGAAGAGTTATGTATGTGGCTGACAGAACTATGGAAGTCTGCAGATTAAAATCAATGGCAAGATGCACCAACACACTCATAAATTGTGCACTTACTTAAAGGCATATTGGAGGAATGCAATCACCTAGGACATGTTGGGGTGTTGGAGGAAGTCAGAGCACAAGGATAAAACTACAAAGATATGGAGAATGCATGCAAATGCAACAAAGAAGTCACAGCCAAGAAGTGAATTAGAATAAGAGCTGAGAGACGATAGTGGTACATCTGGCAGAACTATGCCAGTGAGAATTTCCTTTCACATGCATTCTCCGCCTGCCATACCAGCATTGATAATCATGTATTCTGTTCAAGTAGCTGACAGCCTCTTGGTGCAGATATCAAAGACGAAGGACCAAAGCCAGGGACAGAATTGTAGCACTGTTCTTATACTCAAGTAGTTGCTAAAATAACAGGTTATGCTTTTCCTGAAGGAAATGAAGTTTAAAACTAAATGACTGCCAATTTTTAATTACTGCAGTACTTGATGATTTGCCTGAAAGTCACGTATTTCATGAATAATAGAGCAACAAAGAAGCAAAATCTGGGACATTCTGAAAAGTCAAGGGCTGTTCTACTTCCACACAAATATATGTTAGTCAAGCTGCTCAGCTATACTAGCTGTCAATTTCTTTGCTTAAGAAACTGGAACAAAGCCAATAATATGGGGGATAAAGGCCCAAGATAAGGGAAAATTCTGAATATTATTTTAATTAATTTAAAAAGTTAATAGAACAACAGGTTTTGCATCAACGTGCATTTTATAAAGAACAAGGAGTATAAAATGTTATTTTTTGTCATTACTGGCTGAATATAATCCTCTCTGATTTACCAAAAATCAAAACATTTTATGAGGGCAAGGCAAAAAATAAGGCAAAATCAGGGACAGTTTAGAGGTATGTTGAACTATTCACTCTCCATAACATCTGGTTGCCTGACAAGAAAATAAACCATCTTACTTGCCACTACCCAGGCCACCTTTTTCTGCTGTTTTTTTTGGACCTCTGTGTGGCCATATCATTCAGTCCACTATTGACAATTTAAGGGATTTCAGCTTGATCCTATCCACAATCTACAAAGCAAATCAGGAATAGCTGTGTAATTCATGTGTGAAAACACACTGCACAGCAGGTGCCTTGTTTCTCTTCGAAATACTGATGATCGTTACCGAGTCTTATCCTATCAAGAATAATATCAGACCACTATCCCTGCAGCATGATCAACATTGTATGTGTCTTATAAGCATAGATTGCTTTGGCAGTGACAGTTTTTATAATTTTATTTATTTATTATTATTTTCATACATTTACATATCCAGATTTGTGTTTTCTATTCACTTAAATTCTATAACTGCATAAAAAGGTGTGTATTTCCTAGCATGTCATTAGCTAGTATTCTAACTAGGAGACTTCAATACATGAGAAATATCATCCAAGAAGATAAGAAATACTGGATATGACTGACCTTGCAATGCCATCTTTCAGTCTGGTTCTATTAGAGAAGAGGAAATTAAAGGTTTATTATTCCCCATATTAACTACTCTGTTGGTACTATTGTCCTAAAACATAACTTGCCAGAAGTAATACTTTTGTCTGTTACTTTTTATAAAATGCAAGAAAGTTCGTACACCTTGGTAATAATTAGCTGATACTTCTGTTGAAGGTTATGCTGACTGAATACATACACACACGTGCGCGCACACACACACACACACACACACACACACACACACACACACACACACACACACACACACACACACACACACACACAGTAGTTAAGATTCAGGACAAGTACTGCATAGGCAAAGAGCTTGGAACTCATAGCACTTGTTATTGTCTTTGTCATGGTCCACACTTATGAACCAGATGCTGCCACTTCACAAGTGCCACTATGTGTTGCATCATCTCTGTCACATATGTGATATCATTGCTGCTACTTCATCCTCTAGCTGTACGACCTTCTCCTTTATTGCCGTCCTACCACTATGCTGGGCTTTGCTGGAGTACTTTGCTGCTGTTGTAACTGTTTGCATAGTAGCATATTATTCTACAAGACATCCACTATAAAGATGTGCTACAGATGTCCAATGTAAATTTCAGCTTGCTGTCTGATATGCACAGGCAGTGGACCACCCCATCAGTTGTATATATGAATCATGGGAATTTCCAGAATGGCATACAGACAGAGAAGCACATTACATGTAATGTTTTTGGCATTACATATCACCTGAAACTTGAAGGAGTGGAAGCTCTTCCTTCTGATGTATCTCTGTCCCTGTGGCCCAGATGTGGTCTTGGTGGTAGAATGTGTGTGCAATCAATGGATTCCAGGACCACAGGGGCAATGGGCTATACTGTAAAATACCCATATAGTGGCGGTTGTCCCCTCTGCAGTCCTGGGGAACAAAATATGCTGCACCACATGCTGAAGTATATGTTATTGAGTAACCGGTACAGGATACAAAAGTCTGACACCTACAAAATGCCTAACAGTTCTCCCTTTGGATGCTGAAAGGTCTGTTAGATGGCCAATGCTAAACATATTTTGTGTCCACTGGGATGGACATTCCATGAATCCAGCTTGATTTATCTTTGTGTGATGCAGTTTGACAAGCTGTTGTATGGTGTCTCTATCTGGTACTTTTTCTTTACCAACTGGTACATTAGGGGTACTTAAGGCACAGTCAGTAGATTCCGTGATGGTGCAGATGGCATCACAGGCACTCATTCCAGTGATTGATGTTAACACATGTTTCTCAGATGTAACAGAAGCTACTGTTACATTTGTGACTTAAACCAGCACTCCTTAATGTCTGTTGTCATTTGCATAATCCATGTGCCTCATTTGCATGGGTGCTGCATTTTATTATCATTATGTGCCCGACTGTATATGATGTATGCTGCACTATTTTGCAAACCGATGGACTGAGATGTCTGTCTCTTTGAATCATCCACAGCCTGTACTTTGCAGCTACGTACACAGATTTTCTCTGAATCTCAGACATTGTATGCGTGCATACATATATATTTACACATACACACACAAAAAAGCCCCAAAAAACAAATACACACAAACAAACTGGAGGCACTGTCATTATCTCAAGTGCAGTTTCATTACAGTGCTATATCTGAAATAAAATTCACTTTCAATAAAAACAAAAACGGGCACACGTTTTGTTTAAAATTCACATCTGGATTTGTTAGACCAGTTTTAAAGTCTTGCAATAAAATCCCCAAATTCCACAGAGCTCTCAGGTACTGCAGCTCTGAACAAACTGATGCACACATTTAATATTATGTTCTGGTTACTCCTCCAGAACAAATCTCCTGGCATTGCACAAGTAAATCCACAGCTACACTTCTGTTACTCCATATATAACCTAGTCTTCTGGAATTTCCCAAGTAAATCCTTCAGCTTCTTCAGGTTAGGATTCCCCCACGCATCCACTCTTGGTCTTAAGAATTCCCTCTTAAACAGAGGCAAACAATATGAAAAAAAAGTAATACAGGGAATGACCAGAATGTGCACGTCAACAATCACATCGAAAAACAGAAATGACACCAAACAAACACAATCATAAATATATCTTTATTCTAATATGCTACACCACAAAATAGTAAACTAAGGTTTCATCTTCACAGGTTTCGTTAGTGCTAGAAGATTCAGAAATGAATGACTGATTTTTTAAAAACAGATCATGATTGTATGATTCTGAACAGCAAATTAATCTGTGGGTATAGCTCTGATAAACACAGTAAAGTGAAAGCAAAAGATAAAATATAAAGCCTGCATGTTTCCCTGTGGTTTTGTGAAGAACCTCTATGTATAATAAATGCTTAAAAGAATAGAAATAGTATGTAATTCAAACTGAAAGATACTTCTGTACTTCATCCATAGTAAATAACATATTTGTATTAAATAGCACCATCCGATGACCAACTACAAATAGCAGTGTGAAGCAGAAGGATGAAAAACATTAACATGGAACCAGAAAATACTCAGGTCCTGACTGACATTAAACTCTGTCTGAATGTTATATGCACTATTAGCTGACACATGTTGTTACATTAGATAAAAGCATCTTACTCTACTAAGTCTATGGTAAAAAGCATGCCCCTATCAAATAACCCTATGTGGTAATCAGGAGGTAAGAGATTCAAATGTAATTTAAACATTCACAAAGGCATTGCAAGAAATATAGAACTCAATGAACCTAATGTTGGGACATGAAAAAAGAAGGATGCTGAATGAAGTTTTTCATTTAACCCAGATGCATATATAATCACCGAGATTGACAAATTACTTCTTCTCATATTTTGTTGACACCACATGGTGGTGTTCAAAGTCCAGGATTTCGTAACTGCATAGTGGTTATCCGCTAACAGCAGCATTACACGTATATAAACATAGGGCAGGTTATTTCCACTGACAAGGAAATTCAAAGTCATTTTGATAAACACAACTTCTTATGGCAACAGCATAAAGCACTTGAAGATAAGTGTTAAGGATATGTGAAAGACTACATGACAGCCATAGGCTTCATATGACTTCATATGTACTTCGATATTATAGACGGACACGGTTATGTGCAGTCAGACTTAAGGCAAGCAGCAGACTGCACAACTTTTATTATTAATAATTTAAAAAAATAAAAGGGGTTGTTATGTTTTTTATAGGGGTATCCTTATGTGGACATCCTGATGTTTTCATTAAAGAGTGGAAAGGGAAAGAGAGAAAAGATTGAAAAAGGGGAGACACAATGAAGAGGGATATACAGCAGGAACTCATCAAAAGGGTTGTGCCGGAGGAGGTATGAGTGGTGGAATTCTATGATTTTGTCAAGGGATAGATGCCTCTAGTTTGGGAAGTAGGTAAGAAAGTGAAGAAGAGAAGATAAGGGAAGGAAGGAGTGATGAGGAGGAAGGGGTTGATGAGGAATGGTGCCCAACAACAGTCACTAGTCCATAAGGCCTCAAATGTTTTCACTGCCAGTTGGTGTTGACATGGAAGGTCCTGATGTTGAAAAGGCCTGTGATGGAGTGTTGGTCAGTGCAGACTGGGGCAGTGAGTCTTCCACCCGTTGAAGAGAAGCCTCAGTTGGATGAAGCCATTTGTCCATGACCTCCTCCACCATGTCCTCAACCAAGTGCCAAAACCTCCATTCAGTAAAGCTTTACAAGCTGCCACATTCCAGGATGGTTACAGTACCAATGCCACCCTCCCAACCATGTGAGGATGTCCCTGGATGAGCGGAAGGTAAACATTCCCTAACCTGGGAAGTATGAGGCTGAGCTCTGAATGAAGAATTTAGGTCCTATTTTGTAAAACCTTTCTGTAAATGACCCTGAATTTGTATGAATAAGTTTAACAATATCATATTAACTTGCAATTACTCAAGTTAGTCAGCAAATGATTTAGGAAACCACAAATTTTTTAAAGGATGAAAACATATCAAAAATAAGCAAAATAATATGAACATTTCAAAATGATGTAAGAATATAGAAGTCACTTTGAAGAAATGTTTTGTTTTACTGATGTGAAGGGCATATTACAATAGCTTTAGTGATTACTATAAATCTGTCATTTGTAAATGGAAAATTATTACAGCAGCAGAAGAAATGATTAATGATCACTGAGAAAATCATTTACTTTTTTATTTAGTGATTGTGCATACATGGCAGGAATGCAGTGATTTTATTAGAAAGTGAAGGATGTTTTATAGGCTACACACGTATGTGTCTTGAAGATTTCTAAATGCCGCTGATAAATGAGAATTACAGTATTATGATTACAGGAAAGTGGTTGGACTAGAAGGATGGCTGTGTTAAACTGCTTTCTTTACTATTTTGAATGTATTCACAATAGTGCAAATTACTTCACACGTTTTTGTGTATGACAGTGGTATACTTTTCATGCACACTAATGATGCTAAACAAGGGATCAAGGCAGGGAAAGGACAGCTTCAGTCATGAGGAAAACTACCTCCATATGGCACCCTTTAAGACATATGGCAAACATCTGTTTAGTAAAGGGGGCCAAAACAAGCTGAGAAGGCAAAAGCCTGAAATCAAATTGCAATTGATATTAATTTATTTGGTGGAAGAAGCTGCAGATTAACATAGTACTAGAAGAGGGTTCAAAGATTAATAGGTAAGCACTAGGCAATCAGTCTGTAGACTGTTTCAAGCCTAGCCAACAACCCTATTCAAGGTTTCCCTCTGGCCTCAAGAGGGCAAGGCAAAACAGACAGGAAGAGAATTTGAAGGTGCTAATCTAATTATCTAGGTTTATCTTGCTGCTAAGTGTACTACACTGCTTGACATGTAATTGAAATTTGTTCAAGAGGTGAAGGATACATTGGGATATGAATCAATCACACTAGTGTGTGTTATTTATCTGCTGATGAAGATTTCACTCATTTAACCAAGTATTTGATGTACCATTAGTTCTACTAAGGAATGGGAGGTCAAATAGGGTTGGATCTTTCATGGTACATAAGGCTAGACTTAGATCTCCATGGAGAAGTGTGCAAGAGACTGAGTACAGAGAAAGGGCTGCCAGTCTCTCCTGATAACTAAGATTTTTGAAGACACTGATCTTTTTGGTTAGAAATCTCTGAGGTCTTTCACTTTGTGTGATATGCTTACATAAATCCATGCCAAAAGGTACTTTAAATTCAATAACGGGTCTGATAAGATATAAATAAAGGGGAATTAAGACTTCTTTGTATCTAGTTGAGATGCCTTTGGAAATTATATGGGCCAAATAAAAGGCTTTCCAAACTACTGTGGAGACATGATGGTAAAATGATAAGGAATTACCAACAAGCACACCCAGATATCTTACAACAGTGTCTGATTGGAGGGTTGCATCTCCTATATGGAAAGTAAAGCTGTTTTGTTTACTAAAATGAACATTGCTACATTTTTTAACATTTAATTTGAAACTATTGTCCTTGAAGCAATTGTTAACATAGTATCAGCTGCGCTGGAGCAATTGTGAGTCAGTTGATGATTGAATTACAACACCCAGTTTACATTAGTTAACCATAGACCATAAATGCTGATCTGAAGGTGTAAGAAATATATCTGAAATAAAAGAGGACCCAAAACTGAACTCTGGGTTACACTACTGGTAACATTTTTGCTTTCAGAAGTGGCACTTGCTATTCTAACCATATGAGTTCTGTTAGACAACCAGTTAGCTATTCATCTCATGGTATAAGGATTTACATTCAGATTTTCAAGCTTATCAATAATGCCTGCATTGGAAATAGTGTCAAAGGCCTTGCCCAGGTCTAGATATACTATATGTACTGCATAAACACTATCCACTGCTTCAGTTATTTTTTCAAAGAAATTAATAAGGTTAAAGAGGCAAGACCTTCTTTTGATAAAGCCAAATTGATAAGGGTTCATGGTTAAGAGATCTGCAATGTCCAGATTAATGAAGTCTGAGATAATGCACTCCATAGCTTTACATATGAGGCTAGTGAACCTAATAGGTCTGTAATTACTACAGTCCCTGGTTAGACCAACCTTATGTCATGCCATTACAATAGTTGTTTTTCAGGCTTCAGGAATGCAACCAGTGGAGAGCCTTAGATTAAACATGTAAAGTAAGACTTCAGAAAGGCCTTAATTGGCAGTGATAATCAGCAACCTGGTATGTTGTCAAAGTCCATGGATGAAGTAGTCTTAGTTTTTGAAAGGGCTAAGAGAACTTGTTTCATAGTAATTAAAATAGGTGGCTGGGATTGTGGAACCTGTAGGATAACTATAACTGTGGGTTGAGTAAAATTTTCATTAAATACAAAGACATGACTCTGGAGAGTTTCTCCCCGGGTCTCCCCTGAAAATTGTCTTTGTTCCAAGTCGGACTTCCCTGGTAAACAAATGTTAATAAAATAAATAAATACATACATACATACATACATACATACATACATACATACATACATACATACATACATAAATAAATAAATACATACTTGCATACATTTGTTACCTAGGATAGTAGTTATTTCCTTTGGGTCAGAGTGTGTAGTGCTATTGTAGACTAGCTCCGAACACTGATGGGTGTTAATTATTAACTTTCTGACATAGTTCAAGAAACATTTGGAGTTATTTTTGGTTTTAGTGCTAGAGTCAAGGTGAGACAGAATGCATCTGCCCATACCAGTAGTGGGGATTGCAGATACTAGCTATTACCAATATCTGCAGCAGCAACAATGGTTTGGTCAGGAAGGTTGGTTTAATAAAAACAGAAATGTACTTATATAGAGAATTGAATGCTGACATTGAATTATTACATTAAACACACAACGGTTACTGTTAAAAAGTGAACCTTTGGCAGTGTGCATGCTACGTACTCCCCATACCTCCTAACTTAGCATACAGTAGTGTATGCAATTTTTTTATTGACAATATTTTCAAATAATTTTTACAGGGTCAGCAGCAGAAACAAGCAGTTACATTACACCAATAAATTTGGAGGACATCAGCAGGGAATGGCTGTTAACGGTGGTGATGATGATAATGATGGTAACATCGTTATATGTAATGAGGCATCCTGAGGAAAGTGGCACTTAGTCCCCTAAGTGTAACGGCAGGATCTCATGCCCCACAACATGTTAATAACTCTGCAGGAAATTACTTTGGATCACAAAGTCAAGTACATGCTGACATTATGCTACAGCTTGTACTGGGAGAAAACCTATGCACCCATACACCAGTATCTCCAAACCCAGGCAAACAGGATGATGGCAGAAATTCGGAGCTAACAGTGTCCACAGTGACACCTTTACAGAGAGGAGCCAGGCACAGGAATTTGTTACAGCTACCCCAGGAAACACGTAAAGCATTAGCTGCCAGAAGCAAAAGTGCTGTGACATTGTTAGGGCTCAGAGTATTGCCACAGAGAGTCAGTTGGAAATGGCTTATTGTCCTCCAGGGCATATGTGATAATTTCCAGCACTACAGATGAGGGATAATGCCATGATCACACTAATATGTAGTATGGTGGCACACCAAAAATCTGTAGCCACCTCCATTTGTTCACTAGCAAGCACTCACCAAACTCAAGTAGGAGTCATTCTTGGAAGGGGAAGAGGATGAGGTACTATCTGGACATGGTCAGATCACGTGACACTAAAAGTGCTTCTCAAGAAAGTACTGTAATTAGTCAGGGGGAGGGGCTGCTCAACATATATCATGTAAGCCAAGTCAGCATTCATCTACACCAAGCAGAACCTCTCAGTCTAGGTCTCAGTACCACAGAATTGTCAGATGAGTGTCTCTAGGATCACCTGCATTAAGTAAGTCATGACACTGGACCATCTCACCGTCCAGCTGTCATGACAACTCCTCTTTAAAATCACTTGCACCATCACCTAATCTATCTTTAGGAGGTACATATGGCACATTTGATCTTGACCTACTGTGATTCAAGTTTAACATTTCTGTCACTTACAATATGTGCTACGCGCACACACACACACACACACACACACACACACACACACACACACACACGACAATATTTAACTCGAAGGGGAATAACGTATTAAACAAAGTAAAAAAAAAAGGTATGGGGGCTTTGGACACTTTTCCTCTGTATGCATTTCATTCCTGTAATAGTACTGCTTAAAACCTCAGAGAACTGTGAAAGGAAAGCTGTATAACATAAAACATAAGACTGTAGTGACTAACACCATTAATGTTCTAAGCATTACCATTGTTCATAGGCTCATAGGATGATACTAGGCTATTGGCCTGGAGACCCTTATAAGCCTAGACAAGAATTTTGCCCATGTTCCCTCAAAGTCAGGACCTGTTTCCACTGTCTAGCAGGGACACAGATGGGATCCCAGGATTGTATTTTCTGTTTCCCATCCAGTCGTCCAGGTTTCTCTTAAAGAGGGCTAGAGAGGTACTCTGCTTGACATGGAGAGGGAGTCTATTCCACAAATGGGGGAGTCTTTGGGATACAAATCCATCCAGCCAACAAGTTCTATTAATGTCACAGACCAGGTTAAGGCCTTGAGTGTGGGTTGCTCGAGTGGCGTTTGTCTTATGGATATGCATCAACTCCATCAAGGCTTACAACTGTCAATTACCCTCAACTTAAAAGTAGTAATACACAAGTATTCAGGGAAATACTAATAAAAATTTTAGATTAACATTAGTATCTTGTCATGTAAACAAGCACTGTTGCCACATCACCCTCACTACTGCACAAATGATAATGTTTTTTGTCGCCGAGGCCACAAATGATTATGTGTGGCAAAATTAAATAATCTGATGTTTGTTACCTCAACAGACAACTGAAGAAACATTGTATAATATAAAAAAACAATATGAAACCCTCCACCCCCACCCCAGAGACCAGATGGGACCCTTATTGCAATATGGTAGCTATCTATTGTACTGAGTTCCTCTGGGTGTTCATTCAATTGCAAGGTATGAACTCATGTTAAATGCTGAAGTAACACTTTTTACTAATTGTACCACTTCAAGACATTCAGCACATGCATACTTATCTAAACCTCCTCACTAAAATTCGTTGTGCATAGCAGTTAAAATGTGATTATTCCTTATATGATGCATTACAGCACCACTGAATAAGATTCAATGAATACTCAGGCATGACTTTCACCAAAAATAATACGAATACCTGTTCTTAAATAAAAAAAATATAATTAAAGATGAGAAGGAATGTCTGATGAACAGCACTGACAGACCATGCACTGCACAGCATGGCACATAGGTATCACTGCATGTATCAATTATACTCTGTGTGTTTTTACAAGACAGGAAATACTGACCTGAATGTCATGTTCCATAGTTCTGGACTAGATGCCACCTGTTTACCTGTGCAGCTGTAAGCTGTACACAAGCCTACCATATGGTGTCAATTACTACTGCTGTGTCTAGTCACCATTAGTCATAGTGGGACTGGAACTGGGAGCTGCAGTGACAGCATGTGTCACTTCACCACCAGACCAGTGTGTGATCATATTATACAGAATGCAACAGGCAGTAAACATCCTGCATGCAGTAGCTGTGCCATACTGAAGGGTACCCACAGACTCATCCAGGTACTTGAAATGTCTCTTCAGGAGGCCAAACACCCTCTCAATGATAATACAGGTCTGGGCAGGGCTGCACTGAAGTTTCAATAAAAACAGCTCAAATAAGCAGTGATATAGTAAGAAAAAGTTCAGAAGTGCACAATATCGTGAAAAATTCTACTTAGGTTTTGCAGAAATCAGCAGATGCCTTGGATCGAACAGATAAATACAGCAGAGTAGTAGCCGATCACCAAACTCAGTGGAGCTTTGTTAAAGCAAGCGCAAAGCCACATAAACATGTTGCTTATTGCAGCAAATATAAGTAAACTGTTTCAAACAAATTAACCAATAAAATGGCTTAAAAGTGAGCCCTGTTCCAGCAACCTTCAATCAGATGAGTTCTAACTGCACACTCCTGCCACAAGAGTGCAGAGGAGCCCTCTCCAAGCACAATCCTTGTGCACCAGATGAGGCCCTAATTGCACCATGGTGCAATTTATTGCATCAAGTACCTCAGGGAAATGCATCACCTCATAAAAGGCATGCATAGTCTGGGATCAGTTCTGAGGTGACACCAGGAAATAGATGTATTGATTCACATGTACCAAGGGTACATCCAGGAGCTGTCATAACATCCTCAAGACACAAAAGTCTGAGATACTCAACATGTTCTCAGCCTGCCTCTGGAAGGTACTCATGATAAATATAGTAAGGGCTATACATATCTTCGTATCCACAGGGGTAGGAAGTCCATGTATCTCTCCAGTGTCCCTGTAAGGCCCCTACATACCCACTAACAACCTTCCAATATCCTTGTCTACTCTGGACCTATCAAGTGTCTCCTGATTTTCAAAATTATAGTGAGTTATCCTCTGACTATATTTCCACCTTCTTGGCCAGTTAGCTATCGAGAAATAGCAAGGCTAGCAGCAAGTGACAGCGTTATCACGAATTGCGAAGTAGATAGAAAAGCTGTGATTTGGCTTTTTAAAACCAATCTGCGTGTGTCATGGAAAAGCATAAAAGTTTAATTGTGAATTACAATTAGGCATGAGAAGGCTTCAATTCTATACACAATTTTTTATCTTTTCTGGTTCACAATGCAACAATGACTTCATTTGTTTATGCTCATTTGTGACCATTGCGCATTAGTGTAAGTGGCCTCTATGAATTGTGCCTTTGCTGAGCTCACTCTTGGACAGCACAGATAGTTTTAACACCTTTGTGTAATGACTATGAATACCACCCTATGTCATAAGACTCATCCGTAGTAAACAGAATTATTTATAGCATCTGTTTGCCAGCTAGTAAAACAGTAGTATAAATTCAGATATAAAAGGAGGCATAAAAACTTACAGCAGTTGAAAATTTGAATGTATTATGTACCATAAAAAGTAAATTAAGTTGCTACAGCAAAAATAAATACTTTTTCATCAATAACAGCAGTAAACAGCAAACTTCATGGTGAATAACCTTATCAGGCAGCCAAATGCTAGCATTCAGATTATACAAAAGCCATCTGGTGAGTGATTGGTAAAACAGCAGCATGAAATTCAGGTATAAACAAAACATTCACAACTGACATCTGAAAATTAGAACTGACTGGTGAAACTCCCAGAGTAATACTAACTCAAAATGGACAAGCAATATGATATTAAGATAACACAATATACTATTTAAAAAAAAACAATTCTTCAGCTACATCGATAGTGGACAACAAATGCATAACAAATAACATCAGCTCGTGACACGTGATATCAAAAGGCTCGTGAAATTTAAGTGTCAGTGAAACATTCAAATTGGTATTGTGAGAAGACTGAATTCTTTCTGTATCTGATACCATATCCTGGAAGTACTGATGTGTTAACTAGTCCATATCATTTAACCCAGGGGCATATAAGGCTGCAAGATTAACAATCCACGTGTTTCTTTCTGTTTAAAATATCTGCAAGTAAGCGCTCAGCATGTTTTGATATGATAATCCTTGCTGTCTCAAACCACCACTGCTCATCTTATTCAGCTCAGAATTAGTCACCCCACTTTTTCATATTGTTTTAATAAACACAAAACCTGTTTTTCCTGTTGAATGAAATTATTTCCAAAATTCTTAAAGATATATTTCTGGTGAGTGTAGGAGTATAACAGAGTGTTCAAATATTTTAACAGTGG
This sequence comes from Protopterus annectens, assembly GCF_019279795.1. Lineage (NCBI taxonomy): Eukaryota > Metazoa > Chordata > Ceratodontiformes > Protopteridae > Protopterus > Protopterus annectens. Next base: position 81,677,643 of record NC_056726.1, on the reverse strand, counting down.
GATTGTATGGGGACTGAAAACTGGAAGATTTAAATTTAAAAAGGTTCAGCATGTCTGTTAGCATCAAGCTGCCCCTCACTATTCCTGGTGTGACACAAAAATTTTACATGAAGAATTCTAGCAGAGGGCATAATGACCACACATATGCAAATGGAGTGGAATATTGAAAGGTTACATCTAAAAGAAAAAAAGTATACTTCCAATACATATCAAAATATTTTCCAGAATTCTACTTGAGAAAATGAGGATTATCTTTGCTTTGTAGTGCAGTGCAATTCTTCTGTTATTTCTGAAATATTATGTAAGAGTCTTTAAGCTGTTAAATAGAGCACATTACTTTCAGTATCTAATCAAGCATCGCGATGGTACAGCAGTAGCATTGTTACCTCACAGCAAGTTGTTCTCCTGTTCGATTCTTGGCTTGGGAGTGCCTTCTGTGTGGAGTCTGCATGTCCCCCCCATGGTTGGGTAGCATTCAAAAGACATGTGCGCGTAAATGGGAGTTCCTTGGTTGGATGTCGAGCTGGCACCTTGGCGTTTCATAAAAATCTACTGCCAATCATTAGCAGACTGGAGTTCCACTGTGGCGACCCCTTACCAGGAAAAAGCTGAAACAACAACTTTCAGTATCTAATCACTACAGACCTTCAAAAACCAGTTGAAAGAAATATAAATTTTTAGTAATGCATGAACTTATATTTCTAAACTTCATTGTTATCTGAAATTATTCAGATGTATAGTTCAGTAATTGATTTCTTTAAGTACTGAATGCTGATTGGAGTTTGGTTTTGTCACTTATTGATTCTGTTGTGCAAATATATATATATATATATATATATATATATATATATATATATATATATATATATATATTTTTTTAATCTTAATTCACCTTCATTCCACTGAGTATGCAGATCATCAGTTCAACTCACTGGGAACTCGACCTAAAAAATAAATCAGATCAAGCAGTTTTGGAAGGGGGTAAAGAGAGCCCCCATGTATCATCCATGTGAGACATGAACCTTTACTTAATTGATCTACCCTACTTGATTGTACCACATTCATAGTCCACAAACGCAGAGAAACACACACACACACACACACACACACACACACACACACACACACACATAGATTTTGAGGTCACAAAAAAGCATCAGATAAAAATATTACCTTCTGTGCTATTTCATTATATCAAAAAGATAACATGGAAGGTGAAAAACAATAACCAGTTTGATCCTATATATAGGAATGTATCAAGTTACAGTACAGCCTTATGTTTTAAAACAGCATGGGATGGCTATAATAAACAAAAAAAAAAAATTGATCATAACAATGCTGTATTTCCCTCCATTTGGAAGTACTTCAGCAAAGTTGATTTGCTTACCTAATAACAAATGAAAGCAGTCTCAAGCACAAGACAAGCACTGCAGCTTTCTTTCTGTTTGATCTGACTTGCAACAAGTAAGCTTTCATTACTGTATACATTAGTTTTCTTGGCTTTGTAATTATCTCCCCAAATGGGAACATGTTTATTTTACATGTAAAGCCCTTACATTCTGCAGAACCTTGTAGACTTTGCTCTTAGGGGTAGCTGCTTGAAAGACCCTTTGCAAACTTTAGCTCTGGCTTTCATAGAATTACCTTAGGTGTGACACTTTGTTCAGCTAATTGCATTGCATACCATCAGAACAGTGACATTAAAATTGATTGACACTCACTTTCTTAAGTTGTTATCTCTCACTCTCTAAACTGAATAGGCACCACAAACAATGTAAAACAGTCCTGGCCTTGTACCAAACACATTATTACTAAGTCCTCTCCTCATGCAATCAAATCAAAAAAATATCACAACATTTTCACATTTTTACTTAAAATAGTCTCCTGTTTACTGGTTTCAGGTGAATGTTCATATGGTTATGTCTGTGTGTTAAAATTGCAATGTGACTATATACGTACAGTGTGAAATAATGTTGAATGTTGCTGCATATGAGCTTAACATGCAGTAAATACTAAAGCCAGTTTTCATAGTCAGGAGCTTTGCAAATGACTTAAGGTTATCTGCAAATAGCAGCACTACACAGATCTGTAAGTAAGGTCAGTGAAGGTTATTTGCAATGAATACGGAAAAGAGATGTCATTTTTGAAAATATGGCCACTTCTTGAAAAAGAGTAAATTGTATAAAGTTCAGCATTACAAAGTCGCAAATTACTTCAGTGAAGTGTGAGGATTTGTGTTACATCTTTTTCTAAATACTGCTAAGCACAGTCACTCTTAAAACATTTCATGAGAGCTGCAGACTGTGCAGCACTGAAAATTTATTTTTTTTTGTTTAAAAAAAAAGGATTTATAACGTTCTATGTAGGGGTATCCTTTTGCAGAAACCCTGATGGGTTCTTAAAAAAAATAGAAAGGAGAGGAGATAAGAAAGACTGAAAAATTGGAGACAAACAAATAGGGGGAACACAAAAGAAACATCACAATGGTTTGCACTGAAGGAGGAGGAAGCGGATGGGCAATATGTTTGTGTCAGGGATATACCACTCTATTTTTTTTAATTTTTTTGTGCAAAAAGGAATTGTGGGAGAGAAATAGGTAAGAAGGTGGAGCAGAAAGGGTAAGGGAGAAAGGGCTGAGGAAGTGCCAGCTGGAGTCCCAGTACACAGAGCATCAAACACATCCACTGCCAGATGGTATGCAGTGGAGGACCCCAATGTTTAGGGGGTAGGGGCCTATGTTGCTACAGTGGTTGGCACAAACTGGGTGACCATGTCTTCAACACACTAAAGAGATGTTTTGACTGGCCAAATTCTCCTGTCCACTATCTCAAACACTACATCTTCTACCAAGCTCTAAAGCCCTTTCAGTGAGGCTTGCCAGGCTGCCACCTGCTGGGGTGCTTTCAGGACCAGTGCCTCCACTGTGACCCTGGGATGATGTTCCCGGACAGGCAGACGGTGATCTTTCCCTAGCCTGGGAGGTACATGCCTAGACTGCTGTTGAGGGATTTACATCTGTAAAGAAAGGAAAATAAATGGAAGAGAAAACAAAAATGAGAAATAAATGCATAATCAAAATAAGAAAAAAAGAGAAAAAAGGAGTGTGTAGAGACAAAAGAGAAAATGCACAATAAATCTACACACCATGTTTACCTCCCATTTTGTACACTTTTGAAATTTTGTTTATAGAAGTTAAACTTGCATATGGGAAGTACTTATGCATATAATGGGAGTAGTCATTTGGGAAATGCTTTTGTACATGGGGAGAGTGATATGAGTATTGCCTATGCATCTTATGCATACTTATAAATTCATATGACATGTGCTTATGACTTCTGAAAGGGTACATATACATATATACAACACGTTGAAATACAGTACTAAAAATGCCGTTTGTAATTATTAGAAGTAATCAGGTAAGAACAGACAGCTTGAATTGTAATGGTTTCAGATACATTTCTTTCATCTGCAAAGCTATAAAAATATTTTCCTTATCACCAATACAGAAGCATTTGTAAAAAGAATACAGCAGTTATACACAGACATATTTCAGCTTTTCTACAGTAATATAATGACTGATAATCCTTTTTTATGCTTCTTATATGTATTACAAACTAGTAAGACAGAATTATGTTAGACATCAGTTATACTTAGCAGAATATTCAACCAGCCTTTACACTTTTCTTCATTGTTTTTGGTGATTGTGTTTGATTTCATCCTCAGTTGTAATTAAAGAGAGGAGACAATTCTTGTTTACCTGTATTGCACTTGTTATATATGTATGCATACATCTATTCCTGTCTAAGCAATAACTCATTTTTTTTTCTTTTTATTTTCTCTTACATACACATAACTGGATGAATTTGTACAATACTGTGCCAATATTTCCTGTCATGCAAAAGAAAAATAAATGTATGAAATGTGTGTGGAATGTTATTTTCAAAATACTATGTTGTGCATGTAACACTATGTTCAGGTATAACATATTCCCATACACAGAAATGTAGCAATTAATAGAGATTTGTATTTCCTTTGTCTAATAATGTGCCTGATTTGAAGGTAATTTAGAATTTAAACAACATTTCTCAGTAAAGTTTGTGCTGGCCATTTACTTGGCACAGCAATCCACAACCCCTCCTCCACCCTTTAGTCTAACTAGGGCGCGGTGTCTCAGACTTCGGCCATATTGTACGTGCAGGTGGAAATACTTTTGAATAAACAACTGTGTTAAGCAACTGTATTAGTCATATTTGTATAGCCTACACAAAACTGGTTTCAGCTAAGGTAACTATTAAGTCATCGTATGCAAGAGTAATAAATTGTAATGTATAATTTTAATTTTATTTTCATTATTTATAAATCCATTAACAAATACTTCTTGCAATCCAGTACATGATTTACAGTGCTAAATAAACAGATTATATATAATAATATAATTACAAATAATATTTTCAGGTACACAGATCTTTCTCAAAAAATAACTGTAGTTATGCCAACTTGTTAAACTTTTTTAGCTTTAATAATGACTGATAGTAATAGTGAACATAAATAAAAAAAAACAAAAGTGTTTTTTATGTACTATGGAACTCTGGCCTTCTCACCGTTACCTGGTCTACTCATTCAGCCAACTGATCAGTGCTATGCTTCTTCAAAACATCATAACACTGATGACACTGATGGCCGGAGTGAGTTATACATGTCAGGGCTGGCAGGTAGTCATGCAGATCTTGCCAGATATCGCATTCCTCTAGCTTTTTCCAGTATGAATCATTGAGAAGCTAGAGCATTATCATGGTCCTCTTGTCAGACCAGCTAGGAGCATAGCCTCATGGCGTTACAGCTGATGCCATCATTCAAAGCACCAGAGCAACAATAATGAGGAAAGTATGATTGGGGCTGTATAGTCTCTCCTTTGATAATCACATTGCAAAAGTAGTCAGGAAATCCTTCTACATGGCACACCTCATCACAAAAGGTTTCTCATCTGGAAAAACAGAGGTCATTGTTCCCATCTACTCATCACTCATTAGACCCATCATAGAGTACAATGCCCCTTTTGGTATGTACCTCACAAGACATCTACAACAACTGGAAAGGCCGCAGAAATACCTCACAAAGAGGATTATCTGCCTCAAACAGATGCCCTATGCAGACCGTCTCAAAAAACTCCAGCTTTACTCCATCACATATCGCCTGCTCAGAGGTGATCTCTGCCTAACATACAAAGCTATGTCAAACCCAGAGCTGTTGGACATGCTCCACTTAAAGAAGTCCCAATCCCTCTGAGCTACATGCTCTAGGCACCTAAACCTTGTCACCACAATAAACAGAACATGCCGTAGAGATAGATTCCTGTCCCAGAAACTTCCCATACTCTGGAATAAACTACCTATCTATATCAAACAAAGCTCCTCATTCATACTCTTCAAGAAAAATCTTGATGATTGAATGGGAAATAGGAAATTCACCCCGGGGATCACTTCTGTGGCTCTGCTCGACAGTGGCACAGGAAAATAATTTTATTGGGTGGCAAAAGCCAGGGCACCTTTTTGGCTGGGCTTGTATAGGCCCTAGGGCCAATAGCCTAGTACCTACCTATGAACCTATGAACCTATTTATCAGGGTTAGAACCACTCACTGTGGGGTGTGACATCACCTTAACCTGACCCTGTTTACTAGCAGGGCAATTATAACAGCTATAGATATTATTGGCAAGTTTGGTTTAACCATTTGTCATATACTTTTTTTCTTAAATAAATCCAGTTACATTTCCTTCCATGCTTGATTAAATAGAAATATATGATTAATAACTGTTATTTCTAATGCTCATTGATAAAATTTATTTTTTGTACCCTAACACCAGCGTGGCTCATATAGTACAGCAGAATTTTTCTTTTTTTTTTTAGGGGGGGGTGGAAATAAATATTAGTAAGTGTGTTTTTAAGTGTTATAAAGTTATGATTCGGATGAGGTTCTAGGGTATGACATACAACATTTCTTGGGTAGGGATTACACTTCAGATTGCTGGAAACTTGAAATTAAGATGACTGCATTTTATTTTTTTAACTGTATTCTGATTTTGGTTAGTCTACAGCCATTCATGTGTTCCCACAGCAGGCTTGGGACACCTACAGAGTACTGTAGACTGCTGAGCTGGTCTCAGCACATCCATTTTCATGTAATTTGTCTGCAGGTTCATGATTGACAAAAATCTGAAATTTGCAGATACATCTCGGGATATGTCTGCATACTACAATTCATAGGTCTTAATGTAAATTTGCCTAATGTGCATATAACATGTGTAAATGGCTCTGAAATTTCACCAGTAAGTTGAGCATCACCATATTAATTTGTACTAGCTAAGAATTCCACAGTGGTGCAGCGGTAGCATTGTTGCCTCACAGCAAGAGGTTCTCCCGTTCGATTCTTGGCTTGGGAGTGCCTTCTGTGTGGAGTCTGCATGTCCTCCCCATGGTTGAGTGGGCATTCGAAAGACATGCATTGAATAGGCGTCCCTTCATTGAAGGTTGGGCATCGGGCTGGCAACTTGACACCATAAAAATCAACTGCCAATCATTAGCGGACTGGAGTTCTGCTGTGGCGACCCCTAACCGGGAAAAGACAAACAACAACAACAGTTAAGACAGGTGGCAAATACATTAGTATACCACAAACTTATTATAGTAAGGAAATATTTAAAAAATCTTAACTTAATAAGAAACACTTAAAAATATTACTTCATTATTGAATTAAGGGTCATGTTTAATGAATTAACATATATGATGTGCATGTTATTATAGCAATGGCTGGTTGCTAGGTTTGTGGCATATTGAAGTTGGATTTCATGACAGCAGCAGTGGAAATGATTACTGATGACAAAAAATTATCATTACTGTGTATAATTTATTGATTGTGCATACATGGGTATAAATGCAGTAATTTATTACTGAAGTTCTATAGTGCTAAGGATATCAACAGGCATGTGTAATGAACTGGAGTTTTTTTGGGTGACAGTGATGAATAGAAAATGGCTGCAATATAAGCACATGACAATGGCAGAGGGTAGAGCATGGGTGTTTTTTTTTTTTGTGACAGAAGTTATTGCATTCATTACCTAAATGAACTGTAAGTTATATGTGACCTGCAGGAAGAATTGGTCAGTGTTGTACTTTAAAAGTTTATTACATCAAAACACTGACTGTGGACCCTTTTTCACTCTTTTGTACATGTAGTAATGATGGAAAACAAGAGATAACTTCAGCCATCATGAAAATCATGTCCTCATGGCAGTACTTAAAACATATCATATCAGAAACTTATTTTTGGTAAAGGGGGACAAAGACAAGCTGAGAGGAACAAGGCCTGGAATCAAATGGTAATTGAAATTAGTGCAGTTGGTGTCATAAATTGAGGGGGGAGTCGGCTCTGAATCTTATTCAATTAACACCAGATGAAGAATACCTTTTATCCATCTATGGGGATGAGTATGACATAGAAGATGGTGGAACAGGAATAATTACAGATGGTGTGGGCACTGCTTCATCTTAGCAATGTCTACAGCAGCAGCAACACACATCTGCTCAGGAAGGTTGGTTTAAAATCAATAACACACTTTTATATAGAGAGAATTGAATACTGATATAAACACAACACAATTAATTATTATTAGGTGAACGTTGTACATAAGCTAAGAATGGAAATGAAGGCAGTGTGCATGGTAAGTGCCCCACTCATCCCCTTGTAAGCATACATTACTGTATTCCATTATTATTAATGTTTTCAAATATTTTTTGCAGGTCAGCATCAAAAACAAGCAGTTTAACTATACCAATAAATTTGGATCATATCAGCAGTAGAATGGATGCTGCTACTACTGCTGCTGTTGATAACATAGTTATATTTATGAGGTAGCCTCAGGAAAGTGGTAGGCAGTCCCCAAGTTTAATGGCAGGATTTTTCACCACACAACATGTTAGTAACTCTGCAGAAAGTGACGGTGCAATACAAAGTCAAGCACAAGCTGACATGTCATTCACACCTGTGCAGGAGGAACATCCCTGCACCTCTATGTCAGTATTTCCAAACCAAGAGGAACACTTTGAGGATGATGGCAGGTATTCAGAGACAACAGTGTCCACAGTGACACCTTTACAAAGGCATGCCAGACACAAGAATTTCTAACACCTACCCTAGTAAACGTGTAAAGAATTGGCTACCCAAAAAGAAATGTGACATGACATTGTTATGGCTCAGAGCACTGCCACAGTGAGTCAGCTGGCAATGGTCAAAGTCCTCCAGGGTATGCATGATGATTTCCAGTACTACATGGAAATGACAGAAAGTAGGAGTAACGCCATGATCACACTGATGCGTAGTATGGTGCACACCAAGCATCAGTCATTGCCTCCATTTGTACACTAATCAGGACATAGCACACTCAAGCTGGAGTTAGTCTTGCAAGGGGCAGAGTACAGTGTACTGTCTGGACACATGGGGGAGATTACATGATAATACCATATCTTGTCAGGACACTAATTAATGTCAGTAATCAGTTTGAGCAAGGAAAACATATTTCATGTTTGTCATGTCAGGGTTCATCTACACCTAGCAGGACCTCACATTCGAGATCACAATCATGGTTACACAACATGGTTAGGTCAGGCCAGCAGAATCACCTGCATTAAGTAGGTCATGACATTAGACCAACTCACCTTACAGTTTTCATGGTAGCCCCTCCCCAAAATCACTTGCACCATCACCTAGCCTATCTATAGGAGATGTGTATGACACATATCATCTTGAACTACTGAGAATCAGCTTCAAACACACAGCTGTCTGTTTAACTGGAATGGGGGTTTGTGGGAAGTTTGCAAATGTATGCATTTCATCCCTGTAAAACTATTATATGCACCATCAATGAAAGGTAGAAAAACAATAATACATGGATTACCAATCTTACAGGTAACAGTTACCTACAACCTTAAAGTAGTAATGCACAGAAATTTCGAGGGAAATATATCATAAGCAAATGACACATTAAAATGAGCATCCTGCCATGTAAACTTATACTGCTGCCACTTCACTCTCCCCACTGTACAAATGTTGACAGTTTTTTTTTTGTTTTTAAAGTCAGAAATTATTGTGTATGAAAGCATAAAACTAATCTGATATGCAGTATCATATAACAATGTAAGAAGAGATGTCATAATATAAAAAAGCAGTATAATTCATTTTCCTTAAATTTGCAATGCATTAACTCAGGAACTATTTCACTGTTGACAATAGTCATTAACCTAGTATAATTATGTAATCAGTAAAGCAGAACTTATTTGTCAAAGCAGACAAAAATTTGATTTTTTTTATTTGATGCCAGGAGTCAGTGAGCACTCAAGAATAACAACAGTATGAATACATTTTGTAAAAGACACTAAAAATATTTTAAGATTAGAGAGAATGCCAGATGAAAAGTGACAGCAGACCATATAGCATACAGCATAGCCCATAGATATCACTGCATGCATCAGCTATTCTCTATGTGCTTTTTACAATAAAGGAAACACTAATCTGGATATCACAGTTCATAGTTGTAGACTAGATGCTGCATCTTTACCTGTATAACTGCATGCCATGCATGAGCCTGCTGCATGGGGTCCCTCAACACTGCTGCCAGCTTGTCATCATTAGTCATAGTGGTACTAAAACTGGGAGATGCAGTGACATCATGGGTCACTTCACCACCAGACTGATGCATGGTCACGTTATGCAGAATGCAACATGCAGTAAATATTCTGCATAAAGTAGCTAGATCATACTGAAGGGCACCCCAGACTCATCCAGCCACTAGAAAAAGCTCTTCTGGAGACCTTCTTGATAACAATAAGGGTATGGGACAGGCATGTGTTATATGTCTCCTCTGCAGCTCTACTTGAATTTCTCACTGGTACCATGAGTCATATCTCCAGTGGATATCTAGCATCATTCAAAAAAAAAAAAAGAGAGAGAGAGAAGAGAGGAAGAAATGATGGAGACAAAACAAAAAAGTCTAGTATTCAGCAATACATTTTAACTTGACTAACTACTTGATTACAATAAAAAATATTTTCCACTTACCAATAAGATGACCACTGGGTATCCTACCATGCAGGAAGAGGTGGCAGGGTGAGCTAGTGTGCCAGATATGGGAATCATGTGCACTGCTAGGATGCTGGGCAGAGACGTTGGTGATGCATCATCATGTATCACACACTGCCTAGAAATTGATGGAATAGTAGCCCTTCCTATTGCAGTATTACTCTCCCTGTGGAATAGAAGGCACCTTAATTGCAACATGGGTGCAATATATTGCACTGTGTACCTCAGGAAAATGTGTCAGCACATAAAAGGCACATATTGTTTTGGCTTGGTCCTGAGGTGACACCAGGAACTAGATATACTGATCCACACATGCCATTAGCACATCCAGGAACTGTTGCAGTATTCTTGACGCAGAAGCCTTTGAGATCCCCAAAATGGCCCTAGCTTGTCTCTGGACGGTCTTTGTAGTAAGTACAGTGAGGTCTGTACATACCTTGGTATCCACAGAGATAGGAAGTGCATGCATTCCTCCAGTGCCCCTATGGAGATTAAACATACCCTCTAAGATCTTTATAATGGTCTTCTCCACTCTGAACCTATCAAAGATCTCTTGATAATCAATGCTATAATGCAGATGTGTCCTACCCATGGCCGGCAGGCTACATGCAGCCCTCAGAGCTCTTCCATGTGGCCTGTGAACTTTAACTGCAACTTGTGTATGCATGTGCCAAGACAGTTTTTTTCATTTGTTTTTTCACGCCCGTGACCTGTAACCACAACATCAGTGTGCGCATGCGCCAAATCACCCTTCCCGTTTTGTTTTTTTTCATGCCAAACTACGATCTGTGTGTTCACAATGAAGAATCCGTGTGTCTGTGTGTTCACAGTAAAGAGGAACTCGCTGCCTTTAAAAGGGACAGCACCTAATTGTATTAATAGGTAAATGCGGAGTGAGTGAGTGAGTGAGTGGGTGAGTGCATGCATGAAAGCAAAATGTTTGTGTGTGTGAAATTAGAAGAAAAGTGCATGTGTGTGTGTGTGTGTGTGTGTGTGTGTGTGTGTGTGTGTGTGTGTGTGTGTGTGTGTGTGTGTGTGTGTGTGTGTGTGTGTGTATGAGAAATGCAGGTTTTATTGAAATGTGGCCTGAAATGCCGAGTTCAGTGAAAATAATGTGATTTTGCCATTACTCAGGCAATAAAGATTAGAGACTTACTGGTATTTCTCCTGTAAAAAAATGGAAAATCAGACTGTAATTTGAAGTGGTACAGGCAAGGAATCAGTAAAATGATAACTTCAGAATCAATACACATAGATAGACCCAGGAAGATAATCTCTGCAGGATGCTCATACATGTGGCTACAAATACATGAATAGAATATCTGACTGCTGAAGAGTAGATACTGAATATTTTCTCAGAAGCCACAGTTGCTGTTTAAAATAATGTTATTTGGGTAGAACTGAGTTTATTCATGTTACTCAGCTGGTTTGGCAATACGACTGACAATAGTTATGTGCTTTGAGTGCTGGGCAGCATAAAATGACACTTTGTATGGTTATAGTGCAATGAACTTTTTAAGAAAAGGAAAGCAGTTTGCTCACACATACACCAGTTAAAATATGACAGTTACTATGGGAAAAAGTTCATCTGCAGAAATGAAGCCTTAAAGTAGACTTTGAGAGGATGCATTACCATCTATTTGGATGAAGCTTGGCTACAAATGGTAATCTCTGTAGGTTAATCAGTTTCTGATGTAGTGAATACATTTGGAATGAAAATGGAAGAACTGAACATTATGTAGGTATGGTCATGTAAGTTCTCCAACAACACAAAAGACACCTCAGTTGTAGATCTGCTCTAGGTAGCTATACCCTTGCAGATAATTTTCTGCCTGAGAACAATGACCTCAATCTTGGGATAATTAATTAACTTCAATCTATGGTGAATTTGTATTGCTTTAATACTTATAGAAAGAATAGTGTTCTAATTGTCAAGCAGTTCACGTACATAATTTGTCATGTGCAAATTTTAATAGCAATCACATGTTGTAGCAAAAGAGTTGATTATTGATTAGTTTGATAATGCTGTACAAAGAGTTATTTGCAAGAGGTATCACTTGTTAGAAGGTCTTTATTGTCAAAGGTGCCAGAGTATATAGTCTTTTGGAACAAAATACAAAATTTTGCTATATGATTTTTTATGCCTTATTTAAGTATTTATTTTTCTCTCTGGTATGTTGTGGGTTTATCTCTGTGGATTACATATTGTACAGTATCAGGTTATTCTAATAACATGTTTGTTGAACAAATTGTCATCACATCCTCAGGAGAGCATATTGTGCCATTCCCACTGCAGATATGACCATCATACAATTAAGCACCATACGGGTGTACAAAGATGGTAACAATTGGCACAAAGCATTTTCTGTATCCAACAAGTGTCATTTGGCTATCTAGGAAATCTACAGACTGAATGAAGCTAAAATCATTTTCAAGTGCTTACCAATCACCAGTATAGATGCTGGCTCTATTTTCACTGTGCAGTTCAAAATAAGAAAGACAGTGTGCTTCTATTTGATTGTTTTCAAGAGGGGCAGAAGGTTTTTCACCAATAGCTTATCAGAGTATTTTCTGTCTCGTGTAATATGACATGCAGATGATTAAGCTATTTTTTTCTGCAAAAAGAATGCCAAAAGTCACCTGTACCTCCTAAAGTTAAGAAGAACTGGTTAACCAGTTCTGGTGTCCTTTCAAATGCTAGCAGAACAAAAGCAGTGCTTTCTTCTTAAATTTATGCTAATGCAAAACCTGTTATTCTATCAACTTTCTAAGTTTGTAAAAGCAATATTTAAAAACTGTCCCTATTTTTCGGCCTTTGTCCCACTTTTATTTATGGCTTTGCCCAGATTGTGTGCTCTAAGAGGTTGAGAGGTATGAGTATAACCAGTGTCACAGTGGAAAATAAGTGGGTAAATCGTACTAGTCGTCAGACTGACACAAATGTCCTTTTTGTATTGAGTATAAACCTTTATATTCATGATCTACAAATGATGATTTTCTAAGCTTTATGGACATTGTTCATATAATGTGTTTGTGGTGATGTGAGATTTTTTAGCTATTTTCTTGCAGACAGACTTCACAGAATCACTAAAATTGTTAGCAAATTCAATACTGTAATTCTGTGAAAGTGAAGCTTCAAATATCTGGTAGGCTGTTATTCTATTATACCTTACATAAGCAATTTTGAAATAACTGGTATAACTGAATTCAGAATTCTAATTAGGACAGTGAATTTTTATATGATTAGTGTATTGTTAAATACCGATGCCCTATTTCAGTTAATTTGATAAATAATTATAAAGGTAATATAGTGCTTTTTAATGTGTCTCTTGTGGTTGCAGTTTGAGGGGTGGAGAAGGGGTAACAAACTGGTTTACAGGATTATATTGAAGTTTTGTGTGATGGAAATATGTCAGCATCTCATGCTGAACTGTGTGTTGGTTGTTAGTTGCAACACATTTTTCTGTATAATATTCGTTATTATAGAACCTTGGCTACTGGAAGTGGGGGGTCTCCAGGTGCTTTTTGCAGGGAAATGCAAGGGTGAGTTTGAACTGCCAGAAGTATATGGATTCTTTCCTATTTTAATGCATCGCTTTTGCTCATAAATTCCCTGACTTGACAGATATCACAACTGTCACGTTTATCAACTTAAAGATGTCATTTTGGTTAAATAAAAGTGGGGGGGGAGGTACACAGGTGAGATGGATTCCATAATAAAGCATGCTACAAGAGTTTAGAGATATTGATTACTAATATGTACAGATGTCCTACTGTAGGCTAGTTTATGACTTTGTAAACCGCACCTGTTTATTTGTAAAAAAAAAAAAAAAAAAAAAAAATGTATATATATATATATATATATATATATATATATATATATATATATATATATACACACACACACACACACACACACACACACACACACACACACACACACACACACATTTTATCTAAGATGCTAGAGTTAACTGTTAGATTAAGAATTAGAATTAGAATGAGAAGTAGAATTTTAAGGCAAATATTAAGCATTTATTACATTTTTTCGTTGCTCAAATGCACCTACAGTAGAGCCAGGAGACTGACTTTGGTCACCCGTGGCAGCGAAAGAGTTAACTATATGATATATTTTATATGCGGCCCCAAGACAATTTCTGTTCACTCAATGCGGCCCCAGCAAGCCAAAAGGTTGGATACCCCTGCTATAATGAGTAATCTTTTTCTTACATTTTTGCCTTCTTGGCCAGTGAGCAGCACTGGGCACAAGCACTTTCAGCCCAGCTAAGACAAGCAACTCAGACTTGGAAATAGGAAATCTAGCACTTGTGACAGTATTTTCACTGACTGCAAATCTGATAGATTTGGCAAAGCTTCTTTTTATATAGTGCATCTGCAAACAGTGAGTAAAAGTGAGGAAATCTGACTATGAATTTAAAATGATGTAAAACCATACTTCAGCATATGAAGATTTACATCACTCCTTATTTACATCTCAGTTATTTGCACACTTGCATAAGCACATTCAGGGTCATTGTGCATTGGCGTAAATGGCCTCTATGAATTGCAGCTCATTTGCGCTCGTCCAGGAACATCGTGGATTGCCTCAGCACATTTGCATAACTGACTATGAATACTGGCTTATTTATTGTACATCACATGGTAATAACATATTAAATTACAGATTCATGTTATATAGTGAGTTTGTACTGTTAGCTCAAGCAAATGTATGTATAATTTGGAGCTTTTTCCTTGGGTTTCCACTGAAAGGGGGTTTTGCTCAACTGGACATTCCAGTAAATCATAGGCAAATAAGTACATGAAACTGTTGACAGTAGAACACAGTACCGCAGTATGGAATTGCTTTGTTAAGAAATAACACAGACATTCAGAAGTAAAATATAAGTAAGATGAATTAAGTTTTCTAAACACCTGAGAATTGTAAGTACAGTTGTTGCTTAAAACAGTAATTTAAACCAGTCATTTTCACTGATCATTGCATGTTGTAATTAGCACAGAGTATTAAGGCTCTTAACTGTTAAAAAGCTGATTCCTGAAGTCAAGTGTGTTGGATTTTATTCCTTCAACATTCATTTGTCTATTGTGTGACTCTGAACAAGTGACTTAATGAGACAGTGTTTTTGGGTCATCCTAGAAAAGGGACACATGTCCAGTGGCTCATACATTTGACAGATGAAAAAAAATGTTCCCTGCAAGGAGTCCAAAATTTAAATACAACATTTCCCTTATGTATATATTTATATTACAGCACCTCTCCAATCTTCTTTAATGAAATTGGCACACCATGTTCAATACCAATGAAGGTTACTATCTGCATAATTCCAAAGGGCATGTGTAGCCACTCCAGAGAAACCACTGCATCATTTTATACCCCATTTATCCAACCCATTACTAAATATAATACTGCATTCCATAGCCCATGAAAGCCATCTGACAGAACTTAAAAAATGTACAATTATTCCATACTTGAAAAGTCAGAGTTTGCAAATTGAACTATTCAGAAATGCTGTAAGAACTGTGATTGTATTTTGTTTTTTAACAGCTTACTTAGAGCTGACATGATCTAATTCTCCTTGAAAGTCTCTGTCTGGGATGCATTTCTGGGAAGCTAGCGTTATATCAAAGAGCCTAATACAGAAAATAAATATCAGTAAACAACAACAACAAAAAAAAAGGAAAGCAGCACATCAGGATCTCACAAGATTATGAAATAAACTGCTTGATATAAAAAAAAAATTAATTTATTAACTTCCTCCAAAAATAATCTTTCTCTCTCATTATATATATATATATATATATATATATATATAGATATATATATATATATATATATATATATATATATATATATATATATATATATATATATATATATATATATATATATATATATATATATATATATATATACACACACACACACACACACACACACACATGTGTGTATAAGCATGTACGTGTGTGTGTGTGTGTGTGTGTGTGTGTGTGTGTGTGTGTGTGTGTGTGTGTGTGTGTGTGTGCGTGTATGTGTATGCAGGTTTGTATGTATATATCTATAGCTCTCTCTCTCTATATACATATATATATATATATATATATATATATATATATATATATATATATATATATAGTTTCATAGTTTCATAGTATAGTACTAGGCTATCTGCACATTTGTAAGCCTAGCCATAGTGATGTGGCTTTTGCCACCCCATGAAATGGTACAAACACGTACAGAATAAATTTAGAATACTGTGCCTCTGTCTAGTAGTGACACAATGAAGGTCCCCTTATATAATAGAATTAGTTTACTATGCCCCTGTCTAGCAGTGACAGAAATGTGACCCCTGGGGTAAACTTACGATCTCCCATCCACTCATCAAGATTTCTCTTGAAGAGAGTCAGTGAGGGGCTCTGCCTAATACAAACTGGGATCTTGTTCCAAAGCATGGGAAGCCTCTGGGTTATGAATCTATCCCTCCAGCATGTCCTATTCATACTTGTGCCGAGGTTTAAGTCTTTAGCTCTCGTGGTCCTGATGGATTTGGATTTTTTGAGGTGGAGCATGTCCATCAGATCCTGATTGGACATGGCCTTGTACGTCAGGCAGAGATCACCTCTGAGTAGGCGGTATGCTACTGAATAGAGCTGAAGTTTCTTTAGTCTGGCAGAATAAGACATATGTTGGACACCCTTGATCCTCTTGGTGTGGTACTTTTGTGGTCTCTCCAGCTGTTGCAAATGCCGGGTGAGGTACATACCAAATGGGGCATTGTACTCAATCATGGGTCTGATGAGGGAGGAATATAGGGGTACAATGACATCCTTGGATCTGGATGTGAATCCCTTCATGATGAGGTGTGCAAGGTAGAATGTTTTTCTAACCACTTTGGCAACGTGGGTGTCAAATGAGAGGTCGCTGTCGACTTGGGTCCCTAGGTCTCTGATTACATTTTCCGTACTCAGTGGGTTGCTGTCTATGTGATAATTTGTGGGTACTTTGTTTTTCCCAAAGGGGATGACTATACATTTTTTGGCATTTAGTTTAAGGCCGTGACTCCGGCACCAGTTGTCCGTTTCTGTGAGGCCTTTTTGTAGGATGTGTGTGTCTGCTGGTGTATCAACTATGGTGCCTAGTTTGCAGTCATCTGCGAACTTTGTCAGCCACAGCCCTCCCATGTTTGCTTTAACATCTGAGAAATAAATGCCGAGCAAGAGGGGTCCCAGGACAGATCCCTGTGGGACACCACTTGTGACTGGCTTTGAGTCTGACATTGCTCCAGTGATTTTAACTTTATGGGTTCTGTCCTTTAGCCAGTTTGCAACCCATCTAGTGACATAAGGGTTTACTTTTAAGCTGTTGAGCTTATCTATGATGTCTGAGTGGGGTATTGTGTGAAGGGCCTTAGCCAAGTCCAGGTATGCTGTATGGACTGCTTTGCCCTCATCAATGGCTCTAGTGACTGTTTCAAACCAGGTTTAAAAGGCAGGATCTGCCCTTTATAAAGCCGAACTGGGTGGGGTCAAGTGTCTGTAGGTCCCCTATGTCTCTGTTTATGAGTTCCATAATGATTCTTTCCATAGCTTTGCAGACCAGGCTGGTTAAGCTTATGGGGCGGTAGTTTCCAGGGTCTGTAGAGGCACCCCCCTTGTGGAGTGGGACCACTGTTGCTGTACGCCAGTGTTCAGGTATATATCCCGAAGTAAGGCTAAGGTTAAATAGCATTTTTATGTGTGGGTTTAGCTCCTCTTGGAGTTCACGTAACACGCAACCCGGGATACCATCAGGTCCCATTGATACTGTGTTTTTTGCTTTGTTTAGGGCAGTTCTCAGTTGGACATCTGAGATGACAGGGACATTACATTCAGCTGGGATAAGTATTTCTTCTTTTGGGGGTGAAGGAGGGGAGAAATTTGCACTGAACCTGTCAGCCAGAATGTTGGCAATATCTGTGGGTTCAGTGTATTTTTTGTTGTTTTGAACCAACTCTGAGCATATCTGAGGGTTTCTGCCCAGGTTTCTAACATAGCTGAAGAAGGCTTTGTGGTTATCTTTAGTGTCCTTAGCGATTTTTCTCTCAAAGTTGGCCTTGGATGTTTTTATGAGAGAACGTAGTTTTCTGCTAATGTTGATCAGAAATGTCTTCCCTTCATGGGATTTTGCTCTGACATGCAGTAGCTTCCTTCTTTTGTTATACAATTTGTTTATGGCTGAGGTCTACCAGACAGGACGCTTACCTTTGGTGGAGAGGGACTTGGATTTGTTTGGGATAGCATGATCCATACATTCTTGGAGATGTCCATAGAAAGCATTTGTGAAGGATTCGGCATTGTGGGATGTGGTATCCACTGGCACAGTGGGCTTAAAGGATACCATCTCAGTCTTAAGAAGAGTGAAGTCTGCTTTTGAGAAGTTTTTCACTGTGGTCTTTTGTGCTGGGAGTGGAGGTGGGATATGTATATCCAGGGTGATTAGTTTGTGGTCAGATCTCACTAGTGAGGGGTATACTTCCGGTGTGGAGCATTTTGTCCCCATGTTTATGATGATCAGGTCTAGTATATTATCTCCCCTAGTGGGAGAGGTGACTAGTTGTTCCAGTGCATTTAAATTTATGAATTCCAGGAACCTTTGGGCTAGTGTATTAGGGCTAGAATAATGTACCCAATCTATGTTTGGGTAGTTGAAGTCTCCCAGTATGATGGTATTTTGTGATACATTCATATCCTCCAATGTCTTCAGGAAGGCTGAGTGGGGTTCTTGAGATTGGGAGGGTGGTCTGTAACATGCTACCAGTTGTATAGCAGTTTTGCCTATGGTTAGTTGCACCTGTATGGTCTCTGATGCTTCATGTGTTGCTACTAACATGGAGGTGTGGGTGTCCTTGATGAATATGGACACTCCCCCTCCCTTTGTGGTTCGGCCCGGGTTTTGGGCCGAAAAGCATGATACGAGGTATAGCCTGGTAGTGCTGGGGTGCTCTCAGGAGCCTTGAACCAGGTTTCAGTTACTGCACAGGTGTCGATGTTCTCCATGCTGAGGAGTGCATCAAGTGCCTGCATCTTGAGATTTAGACTTCTGGCGTTGAGCAGCATTACCCTTAGTTTTTTTCCATTTTTGTTTTCTAAGGAGGTGGGTTTGTCTTTTGAGCCTTGCCTAAAAAAGGCACTATGGGGGTGGCAAGAGCCTTTGCCAATATCCGGAAGCCCAGTGGTGACAGGTGTAAGCCATCCCTTGCGAAGCAGCGTGGCTTGTCCCACATGTCATCCCAGGCAGACAGACATTGGATCCCCTTAGAATGACACCAGTACTTGAGCCAATTGTTAAAGCTGATCATCTTGTCTTTGTAATGTGGTATTCTTGGTGATGGCAAGATGCTGCTCAGGGTCAGGGTCATACCAGCATGGGCTACATAATCGGAGAGCTCCTCTATGTCTCTTTTCATGTAGTCCAGGGAGGTACGTCTCAGGTCATTCACATCAGCATGGACAATGACGGAGTCATATTTGTACTTGCTTTAGAGTGACTTGAGTGCGTGTGTTATGTGGCGGATCCTAGTTCCCGATAGACAGCTCACAGTCACCTTCTCCTTGTTCAGCCTGGTCAGCGGGACATCAGTGTGTCTGACTATAGAGTCACCTATTACTAGTGTATCAGGCAAGGTGTTTGGCCTTAAGTCTGTGATTGGTTGACACACTGATTTATTGAAGTATGTGTTGCATGTGTTTTGTTTTGAGGTGGTGGATTTTTGGATGTCTGCTTTGGGAGCCTCTGTTGTTTTGGTAAGTTTTTTATTAGAGCCTCTGAGTATGTCTTTGTGTTTTTATGTGTTTGGTTTGCAGTTGTGGTAGGTCTATGTGGGACTGGGATTGTTGTGTGTGTGGTTGCCATCTCCTCCTGTCTGGTCATGTCAGCCTTGAGTTGAGAGAGTTCAGCCTCCAGTTTGGCTATATAGTTGCATCTCTCACATGTATTTGTGTTTGTTGGGAGGAGGAGAGGGTTGTCTGTGTACATGAGACAATTGTAGCATTGTCTCAAGATACCCAGACTGACCAGCTGAATTGGAGATGACGCCAGTAATCTACCACTCGACATGCTAGAACAGTATAAGGGAGTGCTGTACCTTTAAGGAAAGTGGATATTCACAGGGGTGGTAAGTAGATGTAGTGCTTTACTTAGTACAAAAGTGCTTACTTAGTAGAGAAGTATTGAGAACAAGTGCTAGACTTATAATATAGTGAGTAGTCTGGTTATACTAAGAGTAGAGCTTCCATAAGGGAAAATTTGAAGAGCAGACTTGGCGGAGCCAGAAAAAGTTTAACCAGCGCTGCACTATGCGCACAACCACACAAATCCGTGCAAATGCGGATTTTAAACAGTGAACTACAAAAGAGCTAGAAATGGTCCAAAACAACCAATTACTACAGCTTCTTGTGCTGAGGTCACTTCCTACAGGGACAGGTAGGCTGCTCAAGGCTCCCCACTCCCACTGGTGAGCAAAGAAACTTCCTTCTATCCAAGTAAGGTAATGGACAACACAGGAACTACACCACAGCCCAGAATACAGCAATGCCTGTAAACTGGTCTAAACTAGTCGAGGAGAGGCAGGAAAACAAGGATTTTTTTTTTTGTTTTTTTGGTAGAAACACACAGAAAATGCAGAAACAGTGATAAATTAGTTACACAGGCTAGCACACTTTAGTGGGCAGCCTCCACAGTTAAATTAAAAACAAACAGCAAACAAACTTTCGATCAAACTCGACTAAAAATGTAACTGTAAGTGGAGATTTTAAAGTAATGCAGCAAACAGTTAAATAGTTCAAGCTAGTTCAGGGTAAGCTGCAGGAGCTATGCCAAGCGAAAAAAGCAAAGATACAAGATACTTAAATCCAGAAAGTAGTCGCTTTTCTGAGTTCCCTGTTGCTAGGACCACTCTGCAGAACCATGAGGAGCTTGTCTGAGCAGTATAGCCAGAAAAAAAAACAGAGAAAAATGTGGACTTTAAACAGTGAACTAAAAAAGAGCTAGAAATTGTCCAAAACAACCAAATTACTACAGCTTCTTGTGCTGAGGTCACTTCCTACAGGGACAGGTAGGCTGCTCAAGGCTCCCCACTCCTACTGGTGAGCAAAGAAACTTCCTTCTATCCAAGTAAGGTAATGGACAACACAGGAACTACACCACAGCCCAGAATACAGCAATGCCTGTAAACTGGTCTAAACTAGTCGAGGAGAGGCGGGAAAACAAGGATTTTTTTTTTTTTTTTTGTTTTTGTGGTAGAAATGCACAGAAAATGCAGAAACAGTGATAAATTAGTTACACAGGCTAGCACACTTTAGTGGGCAGCCTCCACAGTTAAATTAAACAAACAAACAAACAAACTTTCGATCAAATTCGACTAAAATATAACTTTAAGTGCAGATTTTAAAATAATGCAGCAAACAGTTAAAAAACAGTTCAAGCTAGTTCAGGGAAAGCTACAGAAGCTATTCCAAGTGAAAAAAAGCAAAGATATTTAAATCCAGAAAGTAGTCGCTTTTCTGAGTTCCCTGCTGCTAGGACCACTCTGCAGAACCACGAGGAGCTTGTCTGAGCAGTATATATATATATATATATATATATATATATATATATGTGTGTGTGTGTGTGTGTGTGTGTGTGTGTGTGTGTGTGTGTGTGTGTGTGTGTGTGTGTGTGTGTGTGTGTGTGTGTGTGTGTGTGTGTGTGTGTGTGTGTGTGTGTGTGTTTGTGTGTGTGTGTGTGTGTGTGTGTGTGTGTGTGTGTGTGTGTGTGTATGGGTCTACTTCTAAATCTTGTAGCCCATAGTACCAAATGTGAAAATCCGGAGATGACAATAATGAAAGTCACAATCCTGAACGTCAGATTTTTACCATAGTAAGTAAACACTTGGCCAAGTGGAAGCCACTTTGAGGCCAACATGCCCTGTTCTCCACTGTAGTGTGATCCCAGATCCCTGAGTTGGTATATTTAGTTAGGGGGGTGTGGGGTTGCAGCCCCCCCCCCACATGGGGGTGTTGTGGGCATAGCCCCCCCATCTAGGTGAGTTTTACTTACCTTGGCATGAGTTTTGGTTTAAGTTGGCCAAGTTTTTACTTACCATGTTTAAAATCTGACTTTTGGGATTCTGATGTTTTATTAGTTTTGTCTCGGGATTTTATCTTTCGTTAATATTTATTTCACATTTCTTTACCAGGAAGGTTCGATTTGGAACAAATCCAATTTTCAGTGGAGGCCCAGGGAAAACAATCCAGACACAAGTCTTTGTGATGTGGGGAACTTGAGCATCAAGAAGAAACCCATACAAATGCGAGGAGGACATGCAGACTCCACACAGAAGGCACCGCAGCTGAAAATGGAACCAGAGAACATTACTCTATCTGACACTCTTTTCACCTCCAAAACACTCTTGGCATACTGTTCCTTCAGGATAACCCCTACCCCATTTCTCCTCCCATTCACACCAGGATAGAACAATTTAAACCCACCTCCTATACACCTGGCCTTACTCTCCTTCCATCTGGTCTCTTGCACTCACAATATATCAACCTTCCTTCTCTCTGTCATAAAAGATAGCTCTCTCCCTATACCAGTCATACTGCCAACATTCAAAGTTCCTACCCTCACTATTACACTCCTAACCTTCCTCCTCTCTTTCTGCTTTCGGGCATGCCTTCCCCCTCTTCTTCTCTTTCGGCCAACAGTAGCCCAATTTCTGCCAGCACCCTCTTGGCTAACAATACTGGTGGTGGTCGTTGTTAACCTGGGCCTTGACCGATCCGGTATGGAAATCTATATTGTTGTCCGCATATGTTATTTGGCAGAGATTTTGCACCGGATACCCTTCCTGACGTAACCATCCCCATTTATCCGTGCTTGGGACCAACATGAAGAAATGCACTGGCTTGTGCATCCCCAGTGGCTGGGTTAATTGTTAGAAAGAATCTAACTTTTTATATTATATTCTATATACTTTATATGTGCCATGGCTGTTTAAACTCTCAGTATTACTCTTGTAATCTAACATGTTCATTAATAAGTTAGATTCTGTTTCTCCTGAGTATATACACTGGTATGTTAATATTGTATGATGTTTTGTTTTTGTATTTGTTTATTTGTGGAGTTTTTCTCCTCGGGTCTCCGCTGAAAAAGGGCTTTGCAACCCATTTGGACTAAGCTAGTTAACAAATGTCAAATACATAAATAAATAAAAAATAAATAAATAAATAAAAATTAGAATCTGCTTCACTTTTTCCATTGTGCCTTTCCAGGGCATTCAGGTATGGAAACCAACTGTTTCAACATTTTATATACTATTACCAAAGCTCTTTTTAAATATATTCAGCTAACATACAGCTATATCACCACAGTAATCACTCTCAGTTAAGCAAAACTCAGGCAGCCAGAACTCTCAAGCAACCAGAAAAAAAAATCGAAAAAATACAGTACGATTTTCATGTGTTGCACTTTCTGTCCCCCCCCAACAGAAAAATACCTTATGTTTTTAGAATTTTAGAGTTTTAAAAAGGAAGGTAGAAATACATTCACTCTATCTCTAACCTAAGAACAAGTCAAACCAACAAATAGTATAGGGTACAGTATTAGTCAGGCCTATTTTTAATAGTAACTCTCAAGCAACCAGAAACTACAGTTATCCAGCATCAACCAATCCACATGGGTGCCGGTTAACTGAGAGTTTATATCTCGGAACATTAAACAAATGTAGCTCCTCATATATTGCTCTAATTCAATGAAGTTGATATATCTGAATACATAATTTCCTCAAATCAAGCTATGTAATTAAAGATCAGTTCTGTAACATAAGTTGCATTATTCAACAAAATGACTCTACTTTATTGAGTCATGGTAAAAGAACCATAGAAAAAGTATACCAAATGTCCAGGAAAATTTTGCTAAACTCTCAAAAAACATTTATGTATCTGTTTTTCTTATATAATTTGCCATTCAAAATGAAATTAATTAATTTCACATATTTCCTTAATAGAGGCCATGCTGGAACGTTGCTATGTTTGAAAATGATTCTGCCAACATATACTTCTTCAAGGTCAGCATACTAAGATCATAATGATCTCTGTTGTTAACCATAAGTCTCCAAAGAATGGAAGATGATGCTCTGCTCCATAAAAAAAAAAAAAAACTGGGAAGAGATCTCTTAACTTGATTTCCTAATGTCTCAAGAATTCCCTACTGTGTGACAAGACTCATAACCTTCTAATAAGAATTCACTTACTTTTCCTGTCGCTTAATGAAGTAAAAGTCTCAAATTATCAGACTACCTGCTAGCAATGAGAACAAGACAGTGATTCAACGAGGAGCCTTTGGCAGAAGGCTGCATTAAAACACTTGGGTATGGCACACTAAGAGCTGATCTGACTGCACGATGGTTATATGGTGCTTCACTTTGTTGACAGTGGTTAGATTAAGTGCATCTTTCTTAGCAGCTAAAACTAAAACAAATGTGTAATGTTCTCCAGGGGCTGACATTTGCTAAACCTGCAAAGAATAGATTCAAAAAGCATCTGCAGTTTGCCTGTGGTATCCAGGTCACAATGTATGCAGATATAGGTTAGGACTCACTGATATGCAACGCACAACCATTCTAACAGCCAAAAATTGCCATTAACCTTTTCTATAAATTGGGTATTCTGCATAAGTCCATGGATGTAATCATTCTATTCTACTCAGCTCTCATTAGGCCAATCATTGAGTATAATGTTCCTTTCTGTGTGCACCTGTCCAAATACTTGTCACAAATGAAAAGACTGCAATGCTTTCTCAACAAAAAAAAAAAAAAAATCAAGGACCTAAATCAAAAAATACTATGCAGAGCATCTCAAAGCCTTCTCCTTATTTTCGGTATGATACAGGCTGCTAACAGGTGACCTCTGCCTTGCGTTATGTCTTTACAGACCCTATCCTGTCAGACCTATTGCATATTCACAAGTCCAGTGGTTGAGTAAACATTCACCTAAGGGATCTCAATTTCATTTGCAACACTAATAGAATATGTTGGAAGGATAGGTATGCATCACAGAGAATACCAGTTCATTAGAACTGTCTACGACTTCACATAAGGCAAAGTATTTCTTTTACTCTATTTAAATGTAATCTAGACAACTAGTAGGGAAACCACAAATTCTTCCTTTATTTCTGTGACCATGTCCCTTATGGGCAGGGACAACAAGTAGATATCCCATTTCATTGTTCTGCCAGACTCTGAGTTACTCATACACAAAACAGAAGGGACAAAAATCTACCATGGGAATGTAAGGCTAGGCTTCTAAAAATCCTCACAAATCAATAGTATACTAAGTACCTATGAACATTTCCCTACAGTGAGAATGATGTGAATGTGCAGGACTATAATCTCCAAGTTTCACTGACGTCACTGTTTCTGAAATGGGAATAATTATATTTCTGCTTAATCTCAGCATAAGTGCTAGTACCCTGAGGGCAAAATATTAATAAATCCTGATTGATCTTTGAGATGATCTGTAACACACACACACACACACACACACACACACACACACACACACACACACACACACACACACACACACACACACACACACACATATATGCACACTCACTAAATAACTGGTAAGAACACTGAAATACACAGTCATCATTTAAATAGTTTGTAATGATACTTTTTTTAAATTCTGCATAACTGCATGTTATACCCTCTTCCCTTTCACACTAAAAATAACAAGGCTTTGCTTGTCATTTTACAAATAGGGAGGAGAAATAGTACAGTGTGCTAAACAATCCTTTGCTGACTGGTAGTTTCTGGAGATATTTCAAATAATTCAAAACTGCCAAACTTTAATAAGCTATACTGAATGCAATAAATGTAGAAAAAGATCAAACTATAGGATGAAACTCTTTATTCTTCAGTATGGGAGGTATGTTATCACATTAGAAACACTGTTAATGCCAGTCTTCAAGACAGCAGTCAAAGGTCGTGTCTGCTCTCCTGGCAGCCGCACCTTCAGTTTTAAACACAGACCACTAGTGAATGTGACAAAGTTATAAATAAAAAGAAATGTCTGTTTTCTATAAGAAGAAAGTAAGAACATAAAACAATATGAAAAATATCAAGAAATATACTGCTTGCTAGTAATGCTGTAAAGTCAGTAGTTATTTGCAAAACTTTGTATAAACTACAGTTTCAGTTTTACTTGCTTTACTGTTCTTTTGTGATGTGGTGATTCTTAGCAAGAGAGAAGACTAAGTAACATTTCTCAGTGAAAGAACTTTTTTGTAAAGTGCTGAATTTCCTTGTCAAGAATACACGTTACATAATTTAAAGAAAAAAAAATGTTGAGAAATTTGTCATTGACATATTTCATCATGCTACCTTAATGATTGCCATAAAAATGGAGTTTAAAATCTCAGTTAGCATTGTGAGTGGCAAGCAGAGATGAGAGATGCTGCAAATAATCTCATGTCTGTCAGAGCTAAAATCACAAGTTCAAGGTGTTGTAGTAGCTCTTGACAATTTCTCTTTTGCAAGGACATGTCACAAGTCTCCCCTCCTTTGCTATTAACTTGACAGCATTGGTTTTGAAAAGCAAGAGTACTGAAGGAGGAGTCGAAACAGTGAATGCCTTCAATTATAGTTTGGCAGACCATATTTCCAATTAATGTCATAGAAGCTAGAGTCTGCGTAGAATCCAGAGCCAGAATTGTATTCCAGTACAGTTATGATCATTGTAAAAAGTCTGTATTCAGATGTATGGAATTACTACAAATGAGTGTTATACCGTTTTTATATTAGAACTTAAAACTAGTGCGCATTGATAAACATTCAGACATACAAGTATGCATCAGTTACTTTTTATTTAAAAAGTGCTACATTTTATTTTCATGTTTTAAGTGTCTCAAGCTACAGAATTAATCCAGAACAGAGTTAGTGAACATTTAATTTCAGGGTAAAATATAGTTCCTAATGTTATTATGTGACAGTCACAATTAATTTAATATGTAATTGTTACTGAAAGTATGTAATACAGTATTAGAAGTTACAGGCCTTTGGAAAAAAAAAAGCACTCAGTCCAAAAGCTCCTCGCAAGTACAGCAAGTGCACAGCCCAAAAATCCAAAGCAAATGCAAAAAAATAGGCCAGCACCGAATAGAAGTTGCCAAATATATATTTATTCATTATATAAACATTTTCAACGTGCTAAGGGTGTATACCACCCCTAGTAATGCACAAAAGTGCTCCAAGAAAAGCAAACCGGTTTTGGCTATATGGTTGGACAAAAGTGCTCTGTATCCACCAGGTTTTAATACTCTTTTTGTATGTATGACTGAACATGTCCTCACTAAAAATGTGTTCTATTTCCATGGACAATGTTATTGGCAGTCACAAGGTACAGCAATGGGGGCATCTTTTGTCCCCATTTATGCAGATCTATTCATGGCCTATCTGGAGACCGAACATCTATAATCCCAATCATAACATTGATTTGGGGAAAATAGATATTTGGAGGCGATACCTAGATTGTTGGTTGGTATGGAAGGCAGATGCAGCCTATCTTTTGGAGTTTGTTGAATACCTTAATCAAAACAAATGGGGAATTGAGTTTAAGGTGAATTTCGATTTGGATGAAATCTTCTTTTCGGCTGTGACCATCACAAGAAATAAAGATAACACTCTTGGTACACAAATATATAAGAAATGCCCAGTATAATTTCTTACTCCATGCCAGTAGCCTCCACCCACCACATGTGATACATAACATTCCTAAATCTCAATTTCTTACAGTTAGACGTATTTGCTCAGATAAGAATACCTTCCATAAATACAAGATGGACCTGGCTAACCGATTTCATAATAGGGGGTATAAACTGGGCAATATTGCCATGGCCAGCAGTTGGGCATCAACACAAGCCAGAAAAGATCTCTTACTGTACAAATATAAGGATAAAACATCAGGGGATCAGGATATTTTGTAAATGGTCACTACATATGGATGTAACATGAAATCTTTTATGAACATCATTCAGAAACACTAGAATATCTTGTTGCCGGATCAGAAAACAGCCTCTAAGGTAGGGCAGAGAGGTTTTTTTTTCTTCTGACGTGGCAAAACTTTGGGCTCACTTTTGAGCCATTATAAACATTATTCCCATGCCTCAGCAGGACCTATACAACAAACCCTATCAGGGGGAAAAATGATTTGGTACATACCCATGTGGTCATTGCACACATTGTTCTAGAGTCTTTAAAATCAAAGCAAAATAAAGAATATAAGGTGAAGAACCAGATGAGAAGGCAAGAAATGTGGAAAATGCATAAATATATATGCAACTATAGAAAACCTCTGGAAGAACCTCATGTTGATCAGGAATGAATGCAGGAATGGTTAAGGAGAGGCAAATTCAAACCAAGAAATTAAAGGTTAATAGTGGCAGCCCAAGAGAGTGAGCTACATACAAGCTGGTTTACAAAGTCCATTGAAAATATGGGAGAAACAGACAAATGTAGGTTTTGTAAAGGTGAATTGGAAACAGTCACACACCTCATTGCTGGTTGTGATATACTAATGGCAGAAAGGCTCTATACTGAAAGGCATAATAATGTGGCAAGACTGTTGCACTGGGGTTTGTGCAAACATTATGGTATTGAAGTGGATGAAAAACACTGGAAACCTGAGTCACAAAGCATCATAGAAAATGATGAAGTTTATATCACAAGGAGTCACCTATTACCAACAGTTCAAAAGAAAACCGGATATAGTGGTCCATGAAAAGAAGGCAAAAGTAGCACTGATCATTGAAATCACCACACCCAGTGACTATACAGAGAGACACAAAGTCATAAAATATCAGGATCTGCAGGCAGAAATGAGAGCTACATGGAAGAAAGACACCCAGACAGTTCCAATAGTAGTAGGAGCAATGGGTCTTATAAAAAAGAATCTTCAATCGTATTGAGATATATTACCAATCCATGTAACCCCTTGCAAATTGCAGAAGGAGTCATTACTGGGCACATTGCGGGTGCTGTGAAGAGCACTTTTGGCTGACATCAAAGATTGAAAAAATACTAATTTCATGAGCTTTAATTGTACTTTGATTTAGGAATGGGGTCCATTCCCATCATGGTATTAGAAAGCCAAAAGATTTGGAGAAATTAAAAAAGGGTATGTCTTTTGGAATTAGGGTAAACTTACTATGAAAGCAGCTCCTTTGGAATCTGGCCCAGTGTTTTATTTGAGTAGGTGACTTGTGAAGAACATGTGCAGGTTGGTCAAAGGCATAGCTGAAGAATGCTCATCTTTTTTCACCACTGGTGAGCGTAAGGATTTTCCTTTGCTTTTAGTCATCATGACAGGTGCAGGTTTGTCACTCACTGCTTCTGCAGAATATCAGATGTATTCATTAACAAACGTGCAGAAGTTTCTGTACTTCCAGAACAATATTATCTCACAATTTCAAGTAAGCAGACTGGGTCAAAATGGCATGGTTCTTGCTTATATATAATCAACAAACCTTCTCACAGATCATCCATGAATAATGACCACATTATGAGAAACAGGACCTACACCACTTTAATTTATGACAATAGTCAATTTAGAACCACAGCTGTAGTTTCTCATGTAAACATCATCTCCAGGTAGAAAATGTCTTTACTTTGCATGTTTTATTTATTTTTACTGTTTTAGACTGGGTGAGACAGGGGAGAAATGGCTCCTGAGGGTACTAATAATAATGTGGTGAGAAAGGTATATCCCAGATGACTGGAGAATAAGCATACTAGTGCCAGTGTACAAGAACAAAGGGGACATCCACAACTGTGGGTAGTACAGAGGCATCACACTCCTACCACATTGCATGAAAGTTCTGGAGAGGGGGATTGATAAATGGATATGCAGAGTAGTAGAATGTAAGATGGGAGATGAGCAGTTCGGAGTCAGATCAGGATGCAACACAACTTTCCTGATGTTTGCATTGAGACAGATACTTGAGAAGAAGCTATAGATGAGGAGAGAGTCCAACTGGGCATTCCTAGACTTGGAGAAAGCATATGACAAGGTCCCAAGAAAGCTGATCTGGGCAGTACTGCGGTGGTTTGAAGTCCCAGAAACATTGGTAGAATTAGTGCAGGCTATGTACAAGGACACAGTGACTCAAGTACGAGCAGTGTTCAGCCTCACAGAAGGGTTCCCTGTGGGAGTGGGCATACACCAGGGTTCAGCTCTGAGCCCACTGCTGTTCATACTGGTGATGGACTACATTAGCAAACATGTCGGAGGGGACAGATCAACAAAGCTGCTGTATGCAGACAATGTGGCAGTACAGGCAGACTCTGAGCTAGAACTTCAGCAATGGACAGGAGAATGGAATGCAAATCTAAAGGCACATGGGATGAAACTAAGCACATATAAGATGGTGGTAATGGTAGCAAATTGGGGAAATCAGAAGAAGCTGAGAATAGAGATAGAAAGGAAGATAGTGGAAAAGGTAAACAGCTTCAAGTGTCTGGGAGGGGTGGATGAGGAGAAGGGTAGTCTGAATGAAGAGGTCAAAGGTAGAATCAGAGGGACTGCAGCCAACTAGCATAGAGTATCAGGTGTAGTGTATGACAGAAGAATGCCAAAGAAGCTGAAAAGTAAGATGCACAAGACAGTGGTTCGCCAGTACTACTGTACCTGGGCAGTAAAGGCAGAACAGTTGAAGAAGCTAGAGGTTTTGGAAATGAAGTGCTTAAAAAACATGATAGGATGCACACTGTGGGACAGACGAAGAAATGATGACATAAGAGCAGAAGCCAAAGTAGCTCTAATTGCAGAAAAGATCAAAGAGAACAGATTACAGTGATTTAGGCACATGTGTAGAAAAGCGGAAGACAATCTGGTGAGGAAGATTTGGGACAGACAAGAAGAACGTAAGAGGAAGCGAAGATGTCCAGAAAAAGGTGAATGGATTGTGTGAAAGAAGATCTGTGACAGTCAGACATGAGTGTTGAAGAAGATAGGAGTGTGACACTGAATTGAGAGAGTTGGTGACAGTTAACACGATATCCTGACCCCATGTAGAAAAAATGGGAAAAAGAGGGCTGATGATGATGACTGTTTTAGACCCCGCTGTTTTTTTCCCCCCTTCTGATATGGCTAAAACAAGTCAAATATTGATGTTGGCATTCTTGACATAAACATTTCCACAAGAACTAAATCTGTTTTCATCTGAAGGGTAATTTTACAGCTAAACAGGAGCTATGGAAGCTTTGTTTCCATAGTATCACCGTTCAGTTTCTTCATCCCTTACAAAATCAGTAAAGCTTTTCCTGCCATACCATAAAGAAGCAAGAGAAGATGTATTAGTTAGATGATTTTGTTGTGCATTTAGTTAATGATTTAGTTGTGCATTTTGTTAGATGAGTTAGTTGTGCATTCATTCATTCATTCATTCATTCATTCATTCATTCATTCATTCATTTGTTGATTCATTTGTTGACTGGGATGGAGCACTGATTCATGTGGACCATTTTCAGGCTCAGTCTAAGGTTTATAGTCAGAGAGAAAAAGACACAATGTAATATAAGAAACTGGGTACACAATAATGTACATTAAAAAAGAGTAGTGGAATCAAAGGTACAGGAGCAGTTGTAGGAATAATCTGAGCAAGGTTGGAAATAGGTTGTTAAACTTCTTACAGTGTGAGTACACAGACTAATAAAAACATTTATACTGCATAATGAATATTGTACTACAGTACGAACCCTAGTAAAGGAATATTATCGATTCATAGATTGTTACTAGGCTAATGACTTGGGGGGTCCTTTTCAAGCCTAGCCAAGTTTTCCTGAAGGAACAAGGATGTCCTGTATCCAAACAGAACATTGAGGGCCATGCATTTATAAGCTACGTCTGTCCATAATGGACATAGGAACAAAACTACTAAAACCACTAAAGGCACACTATTTTATATTGATATATGTACAGGAAGAACAGAACAGTAGGGGAAGGATTTCTGTATGCAATGGTGAGAAGTGTAAGTATAGACATGGTGAGCTAGGGGGGGAGTTGAAAGTTGTGTGAGGATAGTTTTAGGGGACTAAATTGTCATGCCTAACATGTCGAGGTGGAAGGAGTATAAAAGAGGAGATGTATGAAGAGGTGTTTTGATGAGGGTTGAACCAGTAAATCCGGTAGGGCTGTATTTGTTGTTTGGAGTAGCCCAGTCATAATAGGAGGAAGGCCTAAGCTTGTGTTCATATGGGAGTGTAGATATGTGCATGTGGATGACATTTTGGAAGGAGATGTTGTGATGTATTTGTAATGTGATGGGATGTATGATTGTTACAGTACATCAATATCTTAGTGTGGGGAGTAATGAGAGCTAGTGGACCTCAAAAATATGGCAGCAATAAGAGTGCAGAGAATATTGTTGAACTGTGTTGTGGAATAGATAAAGTGTACTGGATCTAAAGCAATTGCATTTGAAATGGATAGCAGGAAGTGTTTCAACTTTTGCGTTGGTTTGGACATGTGCTGAGGAGGGATGCTGGGTATATTGGGAAAATGATGCTAAAGATGGAGCTGCCAGGTAAGAGGAAAAGAGGAAGGCCTAAGATAAGGTTTATGGATGTGGTGAGAGAGGACATGCAGGTAGTTGGTGTGACAGAGAAAGATGCAGAGGACAGGAAGAAATGGAAACAGATGATCCGCTGTGGCAACCCCTAGCCGGGAAAAGCTGAAAGTAGAAGAAGAAGAAGAAGAAGCAGGAAGTGTTTCATTTATTTATGGATGCTAATGATCAGGTGTAAAGAGTTAATAGTTTAAGGTATAGTTTTACAAACATTGGTGACCAGTATAGAAAAAGTGTGCTCTATACATTTATATATAAATGAGTTTGCATATGAGGTGTAGCCTGAGAAACATACTTTAGATTATTTAGAGACAGAGCTGTTTGTGGATTTCTCTCAGCTTTCTTTCCATATCACTTTGTATGACAGAGTACCCAGAAGAAGAGAAGCTCTTTGTGGTGTGGGAAGCCATTTGGCTTTTGCAACAGTAAGGCAGTGGTGTTACTTTTTAGGGGCTATATTAATCTACTGGCAGATTTTGACTGAAGGGGTTTGTAGAGCAATACATTATTTTGTGAAGCAGAAGCAGCAAGTATGAAAATCATATTCAGGCAGGCAATGCAGAACTCTTTTCCCTGTTGCTGCCCTAGTTGCTAGGGAGAGGAAGTGGGACATTTTCCTGAACCAGAAGAGTAATGTATTTACTTTGGCTTCAGTCACATGATTGTGATACTGGAAGTTAAGAGAAGGGTTTAGCCAGATTCTAAGGTATCTATAGTAGTTGTTGGTTTTGGTTGCAGTAGATGGACCAGGAATTGAAGAATTTTATGAAGTCAGAAGAGTGCTACTTTTTATATTGAGTATTAGATGTGTCTGGTTAGCCAGCTACTTAGAAGATGAGGCCAAGTTCAAACTGCTGCTTCATGGAAGCAGGTGTGGGGCCACATCTCTAAATTACCATGTTACCTACAAACATTAGAACTCAGAGAGGGCAGGTGTCCCAAGGGATGTTGTTTGCAAAAAGAACAAAGAGTATCAGAGAACAGGAAAAAGTACTGAACCTTGAGGCCAACCTCCAGAAATGTGAACAAGAGATGAGAGGATATCGATCCTATTTGTACATCAAAGTATCTGCAAAACATAGGGTTGCATTGTGGGTGGTGTTGGCAGTGACTAGACATTGTTATAGGAAAGAGTGATTGACAGTATCAAAGACATTTGTTAGGTCAATAAAGATTAAACCAATTAGTAATCCTTTATCTCTAATAATGAAGATGATTTTGTAAAAGTATATGCAACAGTCAGACCAAAACCCATGCTATCGGTAACTAAATATTTTGTAAGATTTTATGTTATTGGCTAACTGGGTGTAGATTAGTTTTTCTAAGAATTTTCCATGGGTTGGTAGGAGTGATATATGTTTTAAATCACTGGCACAGGTAGGAGTTTTTGTTTTTGAGATTGGTTTGACTAGTGATTTTCCAAATTGAGGGTATTGTGTATTTGGTGAGACATAACTTGTATAGGTGTTTTGGGTGGGTAGAATAAGGTCGTTTGTTAACTGAATGAACCATCAGTTGATGATGTCTGTTTTTGGGGAAAGCATCTATGTGAACATTGTCAATGGCCTGTTCTATTTAGTTGTGTTAGATTAGTTTAAAGTATATTTGCAGGGTGTCAGAGATAGGGTCACAATCTGGAATAGAAGTACAGATAAGTGTATAGCAATTAGTGGGGGAGGGATGTGAATTCACTTAGGAAGTCAGAGGGTGTGAATTGTCCTGTTGATGTTTTGATGGAGTTGTTATGATGTCTGTCTGTATATTTCTATTCTTGACAGCACATATGGATTGAGGAGCTCACAGGACAATATTCTCACCCTTGCTTGCAGTTACTTTAGAGGCAATGGTAAATACCTACCCTAGCCTTATTAAATGTACTACTTCTCCATGCTCATAACATTATCTATGCAACCAGGATTGTGACTGTACTTGAACCACAAATAATTTATCTACTGTGCAATGATTATTGCCAGTTGTGAAAGGCAGCTTGATAATTATCAACAGAAAAAAATACTAGAAATGTAACTAAGTACAGTGATACTTTCAATGTATTATTGTAGCTGGTTCTTGTTTAACTGTTAAATCCAGTAATAACTGTTATTACTGTATACAGCTAAGAAAATACTTTAATTCTTAAATTTTGTTACCCACTGATTTTACTGTAAATGTAGCAGTAATAATTGTAAAAAATAGAAAAAAAAGAAAGTATATTTTATACTCCTAGAGTGCAGGTCATGGCTGAAAAGGGTCAGTAGACCTATAGCTGGCCTTAGGCTTAGGCCCACTAGATGGATGCCTAGGGTACCACTCTAGCAGGGGTGCTTTTCCAGCATTTAATTGTTTATTTTTGTATTTTTTGTAGGCAGGGTATAGATTAATGTGTTCCCAGACAGGTTCTTGTCTCTCAAACCATGTTTCTCTAGGGTCACTTGAGAAACTAGCTTGACTCTTCAAAGGAGGGAGAGATGTTATGATGTGAGATATTCCAGCTATGCTGGGAGAAGTAAGGCAGTAGATGTGTAACATATGCCAGTATAGCTAGCTGGAGTTTTGTAAAGAATTATATATCATGTGTATATCAAATTGATTTGTACAGGTGCTTGTATTGAAAATGTATTTGTAAAGTTGCTTGTGTTAAAAAAAGGTACAAGTGAGTCCTGCTGGGGCAAAAAAGAAGTATACCTGTATGACAGACTGTATGGTAACTATTGAAAGGAATACATTGTAGCAGAGGATACTGGAAGAGAAG
Organism: Protopterus annectens; assembly: GCF_019279795.1. Classification (NCBI taxonomy): domain Eukaryota; kingdom Metazoa; phylum Chordata; order Ceratodontiformes; family Protopteridae; genus Protopterus; species Protopterus annectens. The sequence goes on along the minus strand of NC_056726.1, from coordinate 81,642,106 downwards.
AGGTTAATATCAGTCCGGCTAAATTTGAAAAATAGTTTGAAATTAAATTACTTGATATAAGCCATAAAGATTGTATATGACAGGTCTCAATGCAGCCAGAGACAAAAAGGCTGTACTAGAAAGCCTTCTGTATTGTCTTTAGCAGTGAACTAATTGCTATGCTGGAAGGGTGGAAGTGCTAGAATGGTTTTATGGCTTCCAGATGTTATAACACATCTTAGCAAAACTCTATCTGTGTGTGGTAACACATATGTGCAAGATTCTGGTTCAGTTTCTAGTAAAGGGGAGTAGTATGGGAACCAGAAATCCGATGACCAGATGTATGTGATGTCATTCTCTAATTCAGGTCTGAAATTATGTTTTAATATTAGATGAGACAGAAATCTCACAGCAGTCAGTTTTTTTGGAACCTGACATAGAAGGATCTCTCTCCCGCTTCATCTTGCCTTGCTTTAGTAAATAACCAGGGAATAGTAATTCTTTAAATCAGTTAGGAAACTCTAGTGAGATTAGTTAAGTACTATTTTTATGTATTTGTGTGAATCTATTAATTTGTGTTATTTTAATATTTCCTGTGATTGAAACTCTGGTATTTATTGTAAATAGATATGTAGTATTTTCATGTTCTTTTATTTATTATTAAATATAATTAAACTTTTCATTCTGTCTGGTCCTTTAGAGAATATTTTAACCTTTGAGAATACTTATATTTATTTATTTATTTTATTTATTATTTCTTTTATATTTGTTTATCAGGTAATGTTCGACTGGGCTGGGAGCCCGTTTTCAGCAGAGACCTGGGGAGAAAAGCTCCACACATACAATAAAATTTAGACAGACTAAAACAGTATGAATCAATACAAATTAGTCAATTTCAACATACAATACAATTTAGACCATAGACTAAAACAATAGAATCAATACATATTAGTCAATTTCAAGCAGTACAACCCAGCAATTTTAGTATTTGACATGAGTGTATATAGTGTATCTGTATATAATCTAAAAACTAGCTAATAATTTACTTGTGGAATTCAGACGAAATTAGAAAAAATGCAGATTGAGTAAGAAATTGAAATTGTAGATAGTTTGTAACTAGATACATTTGTGAGAGAGTTTTTGTGAGTAGAAGAGGATAGACAAAAGAAATGCAAAGGTGGGAAGAGAGAAAGGAGTCTAGAAAAGGGTAGACAGATATTAATGCAGAAAGAGAGCAAAAAGCAGTGGTCTGTATATAGGAGAAAAAGGTGAGGAGGTGTTGAGCCAAAACAGTTATCCAGGAGAGCAATAGGGGCATAGCCAGTTGCTTCTAAGGTGTTCTTTCAGTTTTAGTTTAAAAACAGGATAGGAGGGAGTACTCTGTATGTTTAGTGGTAGGGAATTCCAGTACTTATTTGGTATTTATTGACACTGTGACCACTCCTGAAAGCCCTACTGCATTGGTCAAACACTTCAATTTGTATTAGTATTACAATTTATATTAGTATTAATTTCACTCAGTATAATTGGGTACCCTTGTAAAAGCCTTAGAGTAGCTGGCTTTGGACTGTGTGTGTCTTTTTTTGTTCCAAGTGAATGTCCCTCATTGGTGTGAGGATTCAGGCTCCTTGATTACTGTCCCAGAGGAGGGGATGTCACATACACTTTTTTTTTGTAGTTTTATGTGGCTTCTTTAAAATATGTGGAATGAATGCAGGAAAAACTGAAGAGTAAGATAAACTGTGAGAAAAAGGAAAAAAAAGTAATCTGAATGGTGTAGGTAGACCAGGATGGGATGTTTGGATGGTATATTTTCTTGGGCAGGGTGCTGTGGCGCCCTTTTGCCTAGGGTACCAGGTGACCAAAGGCCAGACCTGAGTAGACCAGCCTACCTATCTGGAAGGTCTACTGGAGAGTCCAGCCTGTTATATTGTTTACTAGTTTCCAAAATGTAATTTGATTGAAGTTTTAGGCATTTTGAGATCCAGCAATTGAGATAGCTATATGCCTTTTCATGGCTTTATTATCTAATTTACATAGCAGGGTGTAGATGTTTTGCTTTTTATGAAAAATCAGATTTTAATTTGCTGTTTAAAGGTTTCATTGTCATTTTCTAATTAAGAGGGATGGGGTAGGCTTCAATGAAACAAGACCACATTTTTGTTCTTTCAAAGGAAAAATGTTTCCTCACTATCTGACACAATGTTTTATTAAAGATAGTGGGATATGAGGAACATATATGATCACAGGTCAAGGTTAGGATTTTTCATTGACTTTAGTCACCATAACAGGTTCAGGTTTGTCAGTCACTGCTTCAATAGCATCTCTAAGTTTATAGAATAATTTGAGTTCTGTTTTTAACTATTTGCTGTGTTTTATTTTTTGAAGCCTAGATATCAAAAGAAAGTATGTGTTTTGAAGTTAAATGATTTGGCTGCTGAGGTAGCTAATGTTTCTGGGTAATTGAGATTCAAGAATTCTTCCCAAATGATTAGAAAAAACATCTGTTCAGTTTCTGGGTTTACTATTGAGTCTTTTTGTGGAAAGTATGAAGTTGGAGGTCTTTGTTTTATGATGGGGTTATTTTCTTAAAGGAGGAAGGGGAGTGGTGAACTTTTGAGGGTGGAGATTCTGATGATGATAGATGGTTAATTAGTGATAACAGTGTACACAAGAGTGTTGTCTCCACATTGCTGGTTTGGTCTGATAAGTCTTGAACAAGCTGGGACAAGGTAAAGTTGGTTAGAAATTCAAAGATATCAAACTTCTTGGTTTTAAGGGGGTTAATTTTGAAATCACCCAAGATGATTAGGTTTTAGACATGAATTGTTATTTTCAAGTATGTTATGGATCAGTATTTTAAATTTTAGAATGCTAGCAGGAGGGCGAAGTATGCATCTATTATTGTTATTGGGAAAGGGCTGCTAAGGTTGAAAGTAATTTTGATCAATTTGTGGTCATGGTTATTAGATGAGGATTTCTGGCTGTGGGATTTTAGCTGTATTTTTTCTTTAATGAAGAGAGGTTTCCACAACCTGATCTGTTCCATGGTTGTGCATTGAAAAAGCAATTAAAGTTTGGGAAGTGGAACGTAAGGTTGGGAGTGTCATGTTTAAGCCATGATTCCACAATGGCCAAAATGCCTGTGCTGTTTGTTTTGGTGAAGGAGATGATTATTTATTTATTTATTTAAAATGCTGAATACATAAATCATGGCAACATAGAGGGCTCTTAATGATATATGTTGGTGGCCAGGGTTTTATGCTATAATAGCTTTATAAAAGAAGGATTTGCATAAGTAATGTAAGTCTGACAGAGAAGTGGAGGGAGTTTTTGAAAAACGTTATAGGATTTGCATGAGTAACATAAGTCTGATGGAGAAATAGAGGGATTTTTTGAAAAAAAAGTTAAAGTATGTAATGCTATATGAATTTCTTGCAAGAGGGAAGGAGTATATTTTAGATAACAGGAATGAGGGGATTACATTAATATAGTTTGTCAGGAAAGAGAGCTGCAGTTTTGCTTTTAAAAGTAATATTATTGGTGAAGTATTGTGAGTTTGAAACAGACAGATTGGAAGTCCTGTTTGTCTGTGGATTGTTTGGGGATATTATGGTGGGGGTTATTTGTAAGAGAGTATACCATGTCCTTCGGGTTAATATAGGGTTGCTTTTTTCATATTGTTAATTCAGTTTTGTGGAGGTGAGGAGTGTAGGTATTCAGTATAGTGGAGGATAGTTTACGTGAACATGGAAGCTTCTTTAAGTGGGAGGGTTGAAAGTATGAGGGGACCATTGGAAATAAAGGTAATGATCTGGAGATAGCTGAAGAATTGGGAGGGGGAGGGGAGCAAAGTGGGCAATGGCAATTGGACTAGTAGGAACTACTCAGTCTGAGCATTTCTAAAACCCAAAGAGACCAATGCTATTGTGAAGAAGCAGGTAAGCACAGTATCAGTCTAAAAGAAACCCAAGCAAAGTGCAAACAATAATACACATTCAGAATAAAACAAAGTTAGTTCAAATACAAATTCAGAATCAAGTTTATTTAAATACTCTATAAATACCATAAAATACGTTCAGAAAAACAATTCAGCTAAATAGTTAAACATAATCAAATAAAGTCTTGCAATCCAAGTAAGATAATATAGTAGTTAAAATCAAAGGTTATAAACTACACCACAAAGATAAAAACTTTAATGAATTCTAGAAACAACTGTATGTGGGAAATCCTCCAGTCCATCAAGCAATACATTTCAAACCTGAGGGGCCTGAAATGTAAAGGAACATACACATACACCAAAGACTTCATGCCTTTCCCTTGGAAATATCTGTAGCCCCAAAAAATTAGAGTGAACTGCATTAGAAGGGTGGTAAGGAGCCAGTAACTTTTTGATATAGGGAAACCGATGTCCTCTATGGCTAAATAAACCGGAACCAAAATCTCATAAGGTAATATATAACCGGACTCATAACCTGTGGTGGTGGTGCTGCGGTAGCATTGTCGCCTCACAGTAAGATGCTGTCTGGTTCGATTCTCAGCTAGAGCGTCTTCTGCATGGAGACATGCATGAATGGGCATACCTTCGTTGAAGGTTGTGCATCAGGGCTGGTAATTCGGCACGTAAAAATCAACTACCAATCATTAGCGGACCAGAGTTCCGCTGTGGTGACCCCTAACTGGGAAAAGCCAAAAGACTCAACAACAACATGGCAGGACTCATAGCCAGTGCAGTCTCCAAATAATTAATGTTATTCAAAGGTAATTAGATCTGAAAGTTACTAGCCAGGCTGCTGAATGTAACTGGTCAAGCTTTGGATCTGGCAGACCTAGGTAAACGGAGCTGTAGTATTACAAACAAGAAGAGACTAGGATCTGAACTATGACCAAGAGGTTCTCAGGCTAAATAACTGGTTAATAAGGGCAATATTCCTAAAATGGAAGCATAAGGAATTAACAACACCTGACAGCTGGTCCTTAATATTCACTATGCATCATGGATTATCTAAAGATTCCACATTTATGACAGAAATGCCAGCCTATAATCTTCATAAAATGTATAAGTATTTAAGGCTGGTAAATTTGAATCCCAGATGTTAGAATGAATTTCCATGGCAAATACCTTTGATATGCTTAATTCATCTAGTTACTGATCATAGGATCATAGGAGGTTACAAGGCCAATGGCTCTGGGGCCCTTACAAGCCTAACCAAGAGTTTATCCCCCCAAAAAAAACCTCAGTCAGCACCTGTCACCCCTGTCAATGAGGGACAAAGGGGGAACCTCTGGGACAAATTTGTAGTTTCCCATCCACTCATCAAGGGTGCGCTTGAAGAGGGTCAGTAAGGTACTCTGTTTGACATGTATGGGAAGTCTATTTCATAGACAGGGCAGCCTGTGAGAGACAAACCTGTCTCTTCAGCAAGTTTTGTTGATGTAGCATATTAGATTTAGGCCTATTGAGTGCATAATGTGTGAGGAGTTTGGCTTACAGATATGGAGCATCTCTAGAAGAGCAGGGTCTGATATTGCCTTGTAGGCGAGACACAGATCACCTCTAAACAATCTGTATGATACCGAGTAGAGTTATAGTGATTTGAGTCTGTCCACATAGGACAGGTGTTGGAGGCCATGGATTCTCTTTGTGAGGTATTTCTGTTGCCTTTCTAGTTGGTGCAGGTGTTTGGAGAGATAAATACTAAACGGGGCATTATACTCACTTATAGGTCTAATGAGTGAGGGGGTACAGAGAAATAATAACCTCCTTTTTTCTGGATGCAATCCCTTTCCCTTTACTTATGAGATGAACCAAGTGAAAAGCTTTTCTGACCACTGCTGTCACATAATGGTCGAATGTGTGATTGTTGTCAACTTGGGTAACCAGGTCTCTCACCACAGGTTGTGTCTTTAGGGGGTTGCTGTTAATGTGGTAATCAGTAGGAGCTGTGTTTTTGCTGAATAGGATGATAACACATTTTTTTTTTTGCATTTAACTTAAGGCCATGACTTTGGCACCAGTTATTTGTAGCTGTGGGATTCTCTTGCAGTATGTTAACATCATTTGGGGAGTCAATGACAGCACCCAGCTTACAGTCATCTGCAAACTTGGTCAGCCACAGGCCCTTTGTCTCTTCCTGGGCCTCTGAGAAGTAGATGCCAACAAGTAGGGGTCCCAGGACAGATCTCTGGGGAACACCGCTAGTGACAGGTCTGCTGTTGGAGGTGGTGGCACCTATTTTGACCTTGTGGGTCCTATCTGTGAGCCAGTTGGTCACCAATCTAATGAGATAGGGATTAACACCAAGTTGTGTTAGTTTTTCGATGATGCTTGAGTGGGGAATTGTGTCAAAGGTCTTGGCCAGGTCAAGGTAAGCTGTATGTACTAACTTTCCCTCATCCAGGGCCTTGGTGACAGTCTCAAAGAAGTCAACTAGGTTCAGTAGGCAAGATCTGCCCCTGACGATTCTGAATTGGGTGGGGTCAAGTGCTTGGAAATTGCCTGTGTCCTTGTTATGAGATCCATAATAATACGCTCCATTGGCTTTACAGATCAGACTTGTCAAGCTAATGGTGCGATAGTTTCCTGGGTCCGTAGTGGCACCACCTTTGTGCAAGGGGATGACAATGGTGGTTCTCCATTCTGCTGGAATGAAGCCTGTAATTAGGCTGTGGTTGAATAGGGTACTCAATGGCAAAGCTAGTTGTTGCTGGAGATGGTGTAGAATATAGCCTGGGATACTATCAGGTCCCATGGAGGCTGCGTTCTTTGCCTTGTATAGGGCCTTTAACACTTAATCTACAGAGGTGTAAGATGTGGGATAAGTATTGGGGATGTTGACTGGGCTTTTGCGGGGCGATAAGGGGGTGAAGTTTGCGCTGAACCTATCAGCTAGCAGGTTGGCTAAGTCAGCAGGATCACTGTAAGTGGTACCTTTAAATACTAATTTGGAACAAACTTGGGCTTTGCCATGGAGGTTACTAATGTAACTGAAGAAGGACTTGTGGTTTCCCTTTGTTTCAAAGGCTAGTTTCAACTCATAATTGGCTTTGGAGGTTTTCACTAGTGATCTAATTTGCTTGTGGAGGTGGAGGAGGGAGTTTTTCTGATTTGGAATTTGTTCCTTTTTACCCTTAGACAACAGTTTCTTCCTTTTGTTGTAAAGCCTGTTGATAGAGGATGTCAACCAGATAGGTTTGCGATTCCTTGAGGAGTAGGTTTAGTTCTGTTGGGTATGGCTGAGTCCATGCAGTTGTACAGGTGCTTGTATACTGCACTGGCATATGGTTCAGCATAGTTGTCTGCATCCTCTGAAGGTGGTGGTGGTGTGAAACTGCTGATACCCTCCTTTAGGGGGTTGTAGTCAGCTTTTGAAAAGGGATGAGACCAGCTGGTCTAGTGTATTAGAACTGATGAAGTCAAGGAATCATTGGGTGAGTGCAGGAATAGTTCACCCAGTATATGGTGGGGTAGTTGAAGTCACCAAGGATCAGGGTGTTAGGGGGTACCTTGATGGAGTCAAGTAGATCCAGGTAGGAGTAGTGGGTGTCCTGAGTCATGGATGGGGGCCTATAGCTGGCTATAACTTGGATGGGTGTCTTGCCAACTGTCAGTTGCACCTGGAGTAATTCCAGTGCCTCATGCTGGTAAACCAGTTTGGAGTTGTGCCTGTTCTTAATGAGATAGAGATTCCACCATCCTTAGTCTTACCGACCTCATTTTGGAGTTGGAAAGTGTGGAATGAGGTATAACCTGGTAAGGCAGGGGTGCTCTCCACAACCTTGAACCAAGTTTCGGTGACTGTACAGACATCAACATCTTCCAGTGTGAAGAGAGGCTCTGGTGAGTGCATTATCAGGTTAAGGCTCTTAGCATTGAGCAGCATGACCTTCAGCTTGCTTTTTGTCAGATCTTTTATGTTGGAACATTTGTCTTTGGGACATAGCCTAAAAAGGCACAATGTGGGTGGCAAGAGCCTTGGGCAAGATCCAGAACCCCAGGGGTGGCAGGTGGAGGCCATCTTTGGCAAAGCATTGAGACCTGTCAACCATGTCATCCCAGGCAGACAGATACTGGATTCCCTTGGAAAGACACCAGAAACTAAGCCAATTGCTGAAGTCAATAATTTTTTGTTGGTATTGTGGTATCATTCATGGTGAAGGTAGGATGCTGCTTAGGGCTAGGGTCATACCTGCCGAGAGCACATACTCTGAGAGATCGATCATGTCTCTCTTCATATAGTCCAGGGAGGTATGTCTCAAGTCATTCACACCAACATGGACAATGACAGAGTCATACTTTTACCTGTTGTGAAGAGACTTAAGTGCATGTGCGACATGGTGGATTCTAGTGGCTGACAAACAGCTGACGTGACCTTTTTCTTGTTGAGCCTGGTGAGGGGGACATCAGTGTGTCTCAGTATTGAGTTGCCAATGAGTAATATGTTTGGTTTGTTGTTATGCCTTATGGGCTGCGTTGGTTTATTGTTCTGCCTAATGGGCTGTATTTGTGAGACACTGGTGTGTTGATAACTGTGTGTGATGTGATTGGTGTTGTGTGTGGAATGTTTGTGAGTGTGTTTTGGGGGTATCTGTTGTTTAGGTAAGTTTTTGTTGAGGACCCCTGCATAGGTGGGTGTGTGATGTGGGTGGTATGGTGTTTGTGCTGGCAATCTCCTCTTTGTCAGGAGTACTGACTGTGATGTGAGAGAGCATGGATTCCAGCTTACTGATGTAGATGCATTTCTTGCAAGTAAGAAGAATTATATGCTAGGAGAAGGGGACTGTCCATGAACATGAGGCAGTTGTTACACTGTCTCAGTATGCCCGTGTCAACCAGGCTGGCAGGGGAAACTGACGGGAATTGTCCAGGCATAGTGTTCTGAATACTTGGCAGACTTACGGAGAGCAGGATTTTATACGGGTTTGTCCACAAAAACCCTAAATGTAAAATAACTGGACTAAAGCACAAGTGCTAAAACCAAAACTAAGATGCTTATAACAGGAAATAAATTTAATCTGGCTACTAACAAGCAGAAATAAGTGCAGAATAAGGGCTCTTGAACACTTAAGAGCGCACAGAACAGCAAACTAAGGTAATAAAGAAGGTAGAAGACAGTTACAGTAAGAAGAGCTGAATAAAGTATTAACAAACATTTTTTTTATAGTGGAGAAGGAGGAAACAGAGCAAGATTAAGAGACTACAGGGGTTGTCCTTCCTTTCCAAATGTTCTCTCTGTACACAGTAGATAGAGCTGATGAGATGGGACTGGTAGGAATGTCTGAAATCAAATAAGCAGCGGTTAGTCCTTCCCAAATGATCTCCCTGTATTCAGATGAGTCAGCAAATGAGATGGTTCCAGGAGGATTGTCCAAACACAAATTTACAGCAATGGTGGGCAGTTCCAAAGCCACCAAGATTAACATCACAAGAAGGATGAAGAGGGATTGTGGGAAACTAACTGCAGAAAGACAGAGAGATCACAATATTCAATTAATATTCAATGAAACAAATAAATAAAAAGCAGTATTATCACTGAAACAAGACAAGTGCAAACAAAAGTGTACTTAAATCAGCTTGTGTATCCAGATGATTGCAGGTGGATCACAGCCAACCAAACAGCTCAAATACTGAGCACAAATAAATGCATGGAGATGTGACTAACAATATTATAAGGCAAAGAGAAACCCCCTGGGCTAACAGTTAAACAGAACTTCAAAGAAGTGAGACAACCCCCAATGAAACCAGGTGGCTTACACTTCTAGCAAGCTAACTGCAGAGAGACAGAGAGACCACAATATTCAATTAATATTCAGTTAAAAAAATAAATAGTACTATCACTGAAACAAAACAAGGCAAGCGCAAACAAAAGTGTATTTAAATCAGCTTGTAGGTGCAGATGATCACAGCCAGGCAAACAGCTCAGATATTGAGCACAAATAAATGCACAGAGATGTAACTAACGGTGTTATATATATAGTTACTGAAGGATGCAGTCCTGGCCATGCAGCAGGGAATTCACAACAGAGTTTGACTCCAGAAGTAAGGAGAGGTATTTCTGGGTTTCATTAGAATACCATTGGTAGTATAAGTGACTCCCTTAAATGGGTTTTCCCAGAGGCATAGCTGACTTTTGTAGCACCTGGAACTAATCCCCATAGTGGCACCCCATCTCCCCCATCTCTTCATTTGAATAAAAAAAAAATCCACTCCTTGCACTGGCACCATACTATCCAGGTTGCCAGATACATGCCACCACCCTCCTGCCAATAGCTCTTCAGTAGAAGACAATAAAAAATGAAACGCAGGACTCAACCAGTCAACCAGATCCTGTTTCTCTGTACCACCCCCAACCCTCCTCATCTGAGGGGCAATTCAAAGAAAAAAAAAAGAAAAACAAAGGTCTATGATCAGTTACCCGGAGCCAATCGGGTCCTTTTTCTGAGCCCTGCTTTGACCCTCCTTCCTGAGATTTTAGTAGAGGAAAAAAATCTTTCTTATATATTTTTTTTGTTTGTTTTGTTTTAAACTGTAGCAAATTGATTGCTACATTTTGTACTTTGCATGGAGCACTTCAGCACTTAGGTTTTAATTAAAAAATAAAAGACACAAACACATTTCTTTTCATTCAAACTGTAGCAAACAATTGCTATAGTTTAGACCACATAGGGAGTGCTACAGTGCCCAGGACTGACAACAAATGCAATACTGGCTTTTTGAAGCTGGGATGCACTAAATAGAGATTAGGATCATTCTCAGATGGCCAGTTGCTCTGCTTAACACTTTTTTACCTGAAGCAGTTACTCCCTTTACCCTACCCTAGCTATCCTGCAGTTTCTCCAAAAAACATCTTGCACATACTGATCAACACAGGACCTAAGGTAGACCCATGTGGTACTCCACAGTCAAGTCTGTATAAGGACGGTGAATTAGGTGAATTAACGAAGGAGAACACCCTCAGAGCAGACTAGAATGGTATGACGCAAATCATTGCAAGACCAGATATCCAGTACCACACTACTAATTTAACCACTCCAGCAAATAGTTATATACAAAACCTTCTAGAGAGCCTTGTTAAAAAATTCAGATTTCAAGACTGGGTAATAGTTATCCACGTTTTACATGTCCAAACCCATTTTTTTAAAATGTGTTAATGAGCGTCTCATTTAATACAGGTAGAAAGGACCTTGACACTAAACTCAAAGTGAAAATCTGATACTGGATATTGCCCATGATATCGAAGACACAGATAATTACTTACTGGCCATTGATGAAGACAAAATTGACTATGTTTCATGAGATGCATGTATGTATGCTGTTTATTGGCAGAAGATCAAATTAGAACAGTTTGTCAAATAGACAAAATAAATAAATTAACTAGAAAAAATTATCTTAACTTTAATTTCTGTATTTTCTAGGCAGCAAACTAAGAAGGACAACCAGACTGACCAAGGTCAGCTGCACAGTAAAAAAAAATGAATGCTAATTCCCGTTAATCAGGAGAAAAAAGGCAGTTTCCTTGGTAATACAGCCTGTGATCAATCACTTGGAAGAGTACAGCTGGCCATTTTGCTACAACAAGGGTCTGGTGAGACAGAAAATCTGACAGGTAGATAGATAGATAGATAGATAGATAGATAGATAGATAGATAGATAGATAGATAGATAGAGAGATAGTAGAATGTCCCACAGGGTGAAACCTGTAGTCTAGCAGAGTGATACATCACCACTTGTGATTTAACTTTGTCCTAGTCAGCCTACATGTATGTAGCTCAAGGTCATACAAATATCATGTGGGACAAAATGGGAAAGATGTAGACATAACACTGGACAAAAATGTCCATTGAGGATGTCACTGTTGCTAATATTGACAAGTTCATCTGGATCATTTACCTGCTATCCTCTAAGGGCTTGTATAGTCCTGAACAAAGCTCAACTGCAAAGCAAACAATGCAGTGACCTGAGCAGGTAACTAATTCCACTAAAAAGGACATGTGTGGAAACATTCACCTGAAATATTAAGCCCAGAGTATGCACTGGTCAATAGGTAGCAGATGTAACAACTAAAGCAATCCAAAATGATTTCATTATATAAAGGCAACTGACTCCTCAACAATCTGGAGTTTGAAGTCCTCACCACCAGTTGCTTAGGGATAGATTACAGTGAACTGACAAAAATCTCCAAGAACTCTCTAAGAAATGTCCTCATGTTACCGGATAAATGGTAAATGAGGAGGCAAGCATAGGTTTCTGCTGAACCAATGAAATATTCAAAGGAATTGATCTACTTATGAGGAAGAGTGATACAGCATTACATCTCCCTCTTGTATTGTACATCATAAACAAAAGCTCACTATGACCGAGATGACTTTACTTATGACATCTCACTAAACTGCAGCCCTTTGGACCATGGTCATAACTCTACCTTGTCTTGATCTCATTAATACAAAAATAGATATAGATCCATATTTTCACCCCCCTCCTCCCATTTCAATAAAACCAAATGTAGTTGTCCAATGACAATAACATGAACCTAAATATTTAAACACAGAGTAGGTTGCTATTGTCTACAGATGACAGACTTGAAAAATGCACTGATTCTGAATGAATAGCTATTGAAACATTTGACAATTTATGCTGCTTCTCTCTGCACATCTATATTCATACTTCACAATGTTTTGCTGTATCTACGCTATATCTGCATGGTGCGTGTTATATCTTACATCCACTGCATAGAATGATGTGAGCAACCATATGAAATTCTGACACACATCAGAATGGCTAGTCCTGTATTAACTGCATAGAACTGTATGCAACATCTCTATGAATAAACTTAACCTGTATAATAAATGTTATATGGCATGGCATTTATTTTAACCTGAGGCTGAAAAGTCCAAAATGTAGTCTGGCTCATCTTCCTTCCAACACAGATATTGAGAAAGCTAACTAGCTAGATGAATATATAAATATATAAATATATAGATGGATAGACAGACAGACAAACAGACAGGCAGAGTAGATTTCATTTAGAAAGCAAGTTTCTATAGCCTTGAGTTGTTAAGGGAACAACACACAATTTACAGCTTAAGTCTGACCAAGAGCATTATGCATGCCCACGTTTCAAAGAGCAGTGCAATGTATTCCATTGAGATGGTAAAAAACTTTAAAATGTTTTAAGAGACTCCTGAGGTATATGCATTAATCAAAACAGTTCACATATTAATGTCTGTACTTACTCAAACCTGCTCATCTATGGAATACTCAGGTACTTATTTTAGAACCTGTTTAAATTTTGTGAAATATTTAAATGAGCCGCATTCAAAAATTACCGATTTAAATATAAAATAGTAGTTTGTGGTGCTTAACAAATTCACAGCAGTGATTTACAAAGTGCGCATAGATTTGTTTACCTGTGCAAACTGGTGGCTCAGAGTTCCATTTGCCGTCTGTACAGATTAATTCTTCTTTTCCTTCCAGTGCATAACCAATATTACAGGAGTAAAATGCTGAGGGTAGTCCAGTGTCTGTGCAAAGCATAACATTTCCATTTTCCACATCTGGAGGTAACCCACACTTACTAACTGGAAAATAGAACACAGAAATATATATCACTCAGAAAAATGTTTTATTCTATTAGTTAGTTGCTTTTTGTTTTATTTTTCAGCAACAAAGTGTTACTAGGACTCAGATCAAAAGTTTATGTTAAGAAATGTGTTAATCCTGTCATAAAACAATTCATCAATTTGCCTTATATTTATTACATCAAGAAACATTTTCATGTACACTAAGATACATGACATAATCTTAGTGTTAGCAATCTGGTTTCTTATAAGCAGAAAGACAATTAGTTTCAATTTTGTCTTTCTATTTTCTCATAAATGGACATGGTGGTGAGATATTTGAATGTACTAATCTTATAAGTAATATTCTGTATCACTACTGAATAGGAAATTAGCAAGGCACAGATGGTTTAAGCTTTTTTGGCAGGTCTGACTCAATCCAAAAAGTGCAAATGCATTCAAAACAGTATAAACAGTGATATGACAGACAGAAGTTTGGACATTACCAGGCATCATAAGTGCCAATAGACGGAAGTAACAAAAATAAGCAAGGGAGTTTAAGATTATTGCAAAGTGTGAGTTGACTTTTGTTCCTGGGCATGCTGCTTTTTTAAAAGATAAGTGCCTCACTTTCTTTGATCTTGCACAACTGGCAGTTGACAGTCATTTGGCCCTGTCCATAGAGACAGATGCAGCATGTCCCAATGAATTGCAGTACCATGTTTCTCATTACCCTTTTAATTGCTGTCATACTGCCAATATTTTTTTTTCATGTGGATATTTCCACAGCATATATCATTATATAAATCAGGCAGGTTCATATACTGAAGACAGGATCGTCAGTGGGTGAAAAGAACTCAGGGCTACGTTTTAAACTCTGAAAGTAAATTATAATTTTTTTATTGCTTATATAATATGAAAGACTTTGCAAAAGTGCCTTCTCTTTTGATAACTGCAAACTCATTTTTATGTGGGCTTGTACTGCAGAAAAAGAATCACTGCAGTTGTTAGAGCATAGTAGTGGGCTTTGTAATGATGTAAGTATCCCTGTCAACAACATGTAATTTTAACACCTAGTTACCTAGAGAATACCATGACCCATGAGATGCCGATCTCAGAGGCAGTACCCCAGTGTAAAAGTTTGAACTTATTGTTTATGACCAATTCATGTAGGCTGTCTAACATTGCACCCAACTTGCTCCATCCCCAGACACTTTTCCCTTCATTACTTATATAGTCTTACACATATTCACAACTCCCCTTGTACCATATCCACCTTAAAGTCACAAACAATACTACTCACTAAAGAAGTCAAAGAACAGTAATTAAGTCATTTTTAACTACAATAGTCCCTTATCTATGCAAACTTCACTCACCTAACCACCGACAATTGGGGCAACTTGGGATAAATATGGCTAGGCTTATAAGGACTCTAGGGCCATTAGCCTAGTAACCTTCCATGAACCTATGAACCTCTCAAGTTATACATAATTTACTGTACTCTTAGAAACCCCTTCTAAATAAAACATTTTTAACATCTAGACAGCACTTTCCCTAAAAATCAGGAAACACATAAACACAGAATTACCATATCCTTCTTAACAAATCCAATCCTTTTATGTTTATGCACTCAAGGCATAGCTATCCCAGCTTCCAAAATTCAAAACATCATAGCTATCTAAGACAAAACCTCATTTCTTAGTAGCTCCTAACTAAATTATCTAAATACTAATAATTTACACTGTATATCAACAATTCATTTTCCTTCCTCTGCAAAGGAAAACAAAATATATAATTACCTACAAATATCATACAAAATGCCTAAACAAGTCACATTCATCAACCAGCTATTACTACTCTGCTCAGGGAACATAGAAAGGAATGAAACACAATCAGAATAAAGATAACTTTATGGAACCTGTAAAAATCATAGCAATCCAAAAATATCTGAGAATAGTTCAGAGTTGCTAAACACATTTGCAAGAAAACTGGAAAATTCCAAGGCTGGCTGATACATCTTAAAGCATATTCACTTAGGTGTGTAAAGATGTGGCTAACATTTCATATATACAATACACAGAATCTCCTATACCACGGTGCAATACTTCAAGAATGGACTGAACAACCAAAAGATTATTCAAAGTATTGTTGTTGGTAAACAATGTAATACTTTGTAATGCTTGAAACAAACAACTTTCATCAATCACTGGATGTTGCTACTGGTACCATTGTCAAAAGAAGATAAAAAAATACTTCTGTGTAGGCTGCATTTACAGGAAACCAGACAGAGCAAAAACATTCCACTAAGAAACACTACACTGGCATCATAACAGCTGGCTGCGATAACTTGTAAGCGTTAGTGGCTTCAGCATCTAATTGTTTCCTTGGTGATGAATCCTGCTAGCTGGTGCAGACCCTGGAATGTAAACGTGTAAGTCAACTTGGACAATCACATCCCAACCCCGGGTCTAGAAAACTCAATAAAGACTCCTAGTGTGTGAAGGTGCAAGCTAGTTATTGATGATATAATTTATGTATTTATTTTATCCTTTGTTGACTGGGTTAGCCCCACTAAGCTAGTAACTTCTTTTCAGAGGAGACTGAGGTGATATTTATGCTACTAATATATATAAAACAATGTAGAAAATATAAGATTTTAGCCTGGCTCTGTAGTGCAGATGGATGGAACCTTGGCTTTGATCTAGGGTTTTTTATTAATGGTCCTGGTAATGTAGATCCTAGGCAGGGAAGGGGAGGGGTAAAAAGGCATGATTCATTTGCCTCTCCCCTCTGGGAGGGCATGCATTATATACTCTCTGAGGTTTACAGGGCAGTGCTATCTCCCTGGTGGAGACTGAAGACCACTATTTGTGCCATGGGGGAGGAGTAATGCTTTCTGCAGGAAATCCTCCTTCCACAATTAAAGGGATGCCATATTTGGACAGCCTACTGGATGTCCCTCCCTAGTACTTTACTGGGTAAAAGCATATACAGGGCCAGGGAGAAAACAATGAAAAATGTTCAAACCACATCCAAATGTGTCCTCAGTGATGAATCTTGTCAGCAGGGGCACGCCCAGTGAAAGAAAAAAATAGAATAATTGACTGACAGATGGTCTGATTGGCAGGCAGCAGGGGAAATAATTACAACATGGAAAAAGTATGTGTTTTTGAGAGGAGATGAATGGTAGCAATGATTGAGAGGGGCAGTCCATTTCCATACTGTGTGATGCTGATGTGAAGGCGCTGTTTCCATTTCACATAAAATAAGTGGTGAAAGTGTTGGGAGAGATTCAACACAAACTGTGTCATTTATCAGGCTTTTGGCTGGTTATGTAAAATGATTGAGGCAACTGGAGTTGTGGATACTGAGTTTCTCTATAATCAGCAAATCATCATGATGTTGATTAAGCAATACATTGTAGAGTTGTATGGCATTGCAGATGAAATGAC
This sequence comes from Protopterus annectens, assembly GCF_019279795.1. NCBI lineage: Eukaryota > Metazoa > Chordata > Ceratodontiformes > Protopteridae > Protopterus > Protopterus annectens. Next base: position 81,625,118 of record NC_056726.1, on the reverse strand, counting down.
TTAACAAATGAGAATATGTAATACAGCAGTTAATTGCAATGGAGGATAAGATCCACAAAAAAAGAAAAGGAAAAAAAAATGAGATTGATTGGTGTGGATTTAGTGGACATTGTGAAAACAAAGATAGTACAGTGCACAAGATTTACAAATAATTTATTTGGAATTGAAAAGTGACAGCATTACCTCAGAATGGATCTGAGAATAACTATGGGAAATGTAAAGCTTTGATAATGCAATCTGGATTGTGCCATTTAACAGAATATGTTTTGTGATAGTTATGGCAACCTTGAAGAATAGTTTAGTGGCTGGTCAACTTATTTTGAGTATCACTATTCAAAGACAGCACCTAAACAAACAAATGAAGGATATGGAGGCAATTCAAGAATATAAAAGGAGTAAACTGAAATATAGACTGACATTCCATGCTTTATTGAAGACTTATTGGACAGGTGATGTGTTGACATTTACCAAAGCAGAGGATGTGTTTAAAAATAAGAAAAGTTTCCCATGTATGTCTCTCTTGATGATGCTTAAATGGATTATACTGGTGATTGTAGTACTTGGATAATATAAGATCAGTACAAAAAGAAGTTTCAAGTTGAAAGACAGGAGTATTCTTTTGCACTGTTACTGGTGTACGATGGTTTGAAAGAATGAAATAATACGCAATAAAATTTGAATGGAAAGCAGTTTTTTTTTCTTTTCTTCCTCTTTGCAGCTGGTACATGATAATTTGATGGAATAAGCATTTATAATTGAAGATGTACAGGCTATGGATTAGATGATAGACTGTACATGTACAACAGAGGTATAAATCTAAAATACCCTAAATGCATAAGGAGCTTGTGTGCAATAACTGAGACGTACAAAACATTTCTTGTAGGTATACTGTAAGTAGAGGAATGAAGCTGTCTTTGAAACATTTTAATTTCCTTATATGTTAATACATTATGCACGAGAAAGGTATTGATGAATATACATATTAGCTTTACAAGAGAGTAAATCTCATATTTGTGTGAATGATGATGATCGAACTTTAATATATGACACTCTTGGCTGTTAAAATTAAAGCCTATAATAGCTGTTTTTCTCTCTTCTCACTATGGTTTGAAAGAACAATTATTACTATTCCAGAAGATGTGAATGGAAAACAAGAGTTATTTTTTAATGTAGATGATCTGCAATGGTTAGAGAAACAAATGAACATTTTTACTTGAAGATTTATAGTCTGAGCATTGAACAATGTTTACAGTATATATATATATATATATATATATATATATATATATATATATATATATATATATATATAGTAGAACAAGCATATGCAAAACCACTATGTGTGTGCATGTATATATATATATATATATATATATATATATATATATATGTGTGTGTGTGTGTGTGTGTGTGTATACAATATGTATGTATGTATATTTTGAACTACACATTTGTTGCATTATGCCAATGCCAGAGGGACTACCAAGGTATAAAACATTTCTCTGATAGAGCTGAGTCTTATAAGAATATTAGTAACAGGTAAAAGCAGAGCAATAAAACTAATTTTGAAACTCTAAGATTATAACATGCTTACGTATTATGAATGACAGCGGTATTAGTGAAAAATTAGGCTAACTTTACAAAAGGGTAATCCTTTATGTATATGATTGATGATAAATCATCACTTTATAATGTGAAACTGAAGGGTCAGAAATAGATATTTTCCTCTCTTATTCTCAGACTAGAATATTGACCAATGCATCAAATAGGAGAGGTAATACTAGATGTATGCCTTTGCCTTTTTTTCCTAAATGTGGCCAGTATAGTCATTAGTAAAAACTAAAACATATTCCATTTTTAATTTATTAATTAGTGATTACTTTTGGAGATATCTACATTATAATTTTCTTTTAAATTTCTAGTCTCCCACCAGGACACAAGTGCTCTTCAGCAATTACATTCTGCTTGCTGAGCATACTCAAGCAAATCTGCAGTCTGCGGGTACCATTCCACCCATACAGTATAAGAAGGAATCAGTACTGCAAACTAAACAAGGATATACATTTTCAGCCTCAAGAGCAAGGTCAGTCCACCCAGGCATTCTACTTGTATGTTTTATGAGAGTGAAGCTAGTATATTAGCAGTATTTCTTAGTAGTTCTCAGCTTGCTAATAAAACTGACTGTTGTAGCCTTGTCCCCCCCCCCAGCTAGTACAGTAATCCTGTCAAATAGACAGTATACATTTAATTCACATCCCTGTGACTAAATTAACCATCAAGCAGCCCTCTCAGTGCTTTCTGCCTTAGTTTGTATCACTTGGAGGCCCACCTGTTTATTTGCATCTCTATACATTCCCCTTCATTGCTCATGTATCTCCCTACTCTAATCTGTGCACAAACTGGTTACTAATCAGCAAGTCAATGTGAAGACACACTCCCAACCTTAATAAACTTTGCTGTCTCTCCTCTCCTTCACTTTACAGGTAGTTTAAATTATTACATACCCCCTCTGAGGCCTTCACTGATTTCCACTGATTGCCTCTCTGGTTTCTTTGCATTCCACCTGGTTTGCACCCCTTGTGCTATCTCCCTCCCCCAATACAAAGTCTATATTAGAATCCTGCTGAGTATGGAGCCATCTTTAAATTTCTAGTCTCCCATCAGGACACAGGTGCTCTTCAGCAATTACATTCTGCTTGCCGTTAAGCCATTAGACCTCAGGAATTTGTTTTAAAAGTGTTCAGATTTGTAAAGTAATACTTACTTTTTTCTCTTGTCTTGGTTGGCTCTGCCCCGCTCCGTTCGCCCTCGCTAACACTCGGGCTCTCTCCGCTCCCCTGCCCTGCCCCCTATTCCCTCCCACCCCCACTACCTCTACATTTATAATAATCACAGCCACACCCACAGCTCACCCTCACATCACCTCCACCAATCACAGCTCCTCAAGTCATATCACATTATACCACACCAACTTGCTCCACACAAAATACTCCCAATCACTCTCATTCCCACTAGGCATTTTTTACATCACCCACATTAGTTCCCCATCCACATATAGTGCAATCCTATAATTCCTATTCAGAACCCCCCCACCTAGAAACAACTTAAACTTTATAACCATGACTATCACACAACTAAGTCTAGTCTGTCTTCTCATAATTCTTTACAACACCACAAGTTATCACTCTAGCAATATCCCTAAACTTAGTAGCACAACACCACATTATGCACTCTCGTATGCAGACACCACACATTATAATAATATCTGCCCACAGTTATTCAAGAACTACATAATGGACCAATTCAGAACTAAACACATATATGCTCTCATTCCTACTCCAAAAAAACACAATACTTTCTCACACTCCTCACCAAACTCCAACATCTGTATAACCATTTTAACTCCAAGCTCACCATAAGTGGGGATATCCACCCCAATCCAGGCCCAAAACCATCCTGTCCAACACAAACTGCTCCAACACAAATGTCAGAACATAACACCCCCACTTTCTTCATCCCTGGGCAAATCAACAACAGCAGCAAAACTAACCATCTTTTAATGCTAAATATTAATATTAGAAGTATCAAAAATAAAATCCCTGAAATTCTAGGCCACAATAGCACACTACTCCCTAGACATAGTTGCTTTAACAGAAACCTGGCTAAATAAAAACAGCTAACTCAGAAGTTTTCCCTACCGGCTACAATATCATTAGACAAGACAGACCACTTCGTAAAGGGGGTGGAACTGTCTTAGTGTACAAGTCCAACTTAATTGTCCATCAATTACCAAACTCCTACCCCTCCCCCAATAATTGGGACATACTTATCTCACAACTTCAACTTCACCCTAAAAAGGTCATCACCACAATTGTGATCTATATTCCACCTGATAATACACCTGCTAGCCTTGAAGACTTCTTATCCTGGTGTTTTTCCACATACTCACAAGAAACCCTTATTCTGGGGGACTTCAACCTAGATTGGTTCACCTGTATATCATAACCAACAAATAATCTAATAAATCTCCATGGCTACCAGCAGCTAGTCCAAATTCCAACTAGATGTGATAAAAAAATCTAAAAGGGAATCCATCCTTGACGGGGTCCTAACTAACAACCCCACATTGTACCCTCACACAGGCAGTCTCCCAGACACCTTAAGTGACCACAACATAATATACTTTATACGTAGTAGAACAAGCATATGCAAAACCACAAACTATATATCCACTAGAAACACAACAAAAATTCTCTCCTGAGGTCCTCAACACTTTATAACTATGACTGGACCCCCTAAAAACCCTCCCACTTGACCAGGCTGTAGCATATTTCAACAAAACATTTCTACAACACCTAGACACTGTTGCTCCATTGCGCAAAATCAAGGTTAGAACCTCTACAAACCCATGGCTCAGTAAAGAAACCAAACAAATCCTCAAGTCCAGAGACACTGCCTGGCTTTACTATCAAAAAAACAAAGAAACACAAAGCCCAACTAAGTTCCAAGAACTGCGCAACCTTGGAAAAAAATGCATTAGGCTGGACAAAAAAATCCTACTACACGATATTAAAAACTAAATACCAACAGAACCCACAAAATGTTTGCAAAAATGTAATCCAGCTACTAAAATCCACCCAAAAGGCTACCCCCAAACCAACCACCCCTGACACTAAAGTTCCCATCGAAACACAATTCATCTCCTACTTTTTGAACTCAATTCTATCCTTAGTATCACAGGACAGTTCCTTCCTCACTACCCCCCCCCCAACACAAATAACACTAATAGAAGCTTTACCCTCCAAACAGTTTCCACCACTTCAATCAAAAGCATGCTTTTCAAACTAAAAATCTCATCAACAGCAGCCAACCTACTCTCCAGCTATTTCTTGAAACTCACAGCAGATGCTATTGCTATCCCAGTCTCCACTCTCATAAACAGATCAGTTGTTGAAAACTATGTGCTCAAACTCTGGAAAATATCCTATGTTACACCCATGCATAAAGGCGGGACCTCCACTGAACTTAATAACTATAGACCCATTGCTTTACTCTCCCCCCTGGCCAAAATCCTAGAAAAATGCATTCATACCCAGATGCTAAACTATCTCCTAGACAACAACATCCTGTCACCTACTCAGCATGGTTTCAGACCTGCTCATAGTACCACTACAGCTCTCCTCTGCTTCACAGACACAGTAAACCATCTCAAAAATGAAGGCCTACAAGTGTCAACTCTTTTTTTTGGATATGTCCAAAGCATTTGACACAGTCTCACACCAAATCCTGCTAAACAAACTAAACCAATATCATCTATCAAATTCCACTCTTACCTGGTTCCAAAGCTACTTAACCAACAGGTACCAAGCTGTGAAATGGGAAAATTCTCTCTTTCCTCAGCTGCCCATTACTATAGGAGTCCCACAGGGTTCTATCTTAGGACCACTACTATTCACAGTCTTCACAAATGACCTCCATACCTCCACACAGCATGCATCTATAATTCAGTATGCAGATGACACTACCTTAATCTGTACTGCACAAAACATTCCCACTCTCCTGCAAACAACTCAACTAGCATCCTCTGATGTTGAAAACTACCTTACCAAAGCCTAACTTATCCTCAATCCAAAGAAAACTCAGCTTATGATTATAACCAGTTCTAAAAAAACACTAACAGTCAATTCACTATCTACTCCACAAATGCTGCTCCAATTGCTCCAGTGGCACAGGCTAAGCTATTGGGAATAACCATAGACTCCCACCTAAATTTGATAGTCATCTCAACTTAACTATTAAAAAAGTACATGCCAAACTGGGGTCACTCTACCGTATCAAACCATTTCTTACCAACAACACAAGATCAGCCATTGCTCGCTCCCAACTTCTATCCACCCTACTCTATGCATCTCCCATTCTGACTAATCTCAACAAAACTGAACTAAGCAAAATGGAAGCCTGCTATAACAGAATTGCCCGCTCTGCTGCAAATTGCTCATATAGAACTCATCACTGTACTGCTTTGAGACAGCTCCACTGGCTTGAACTGCCCAACCTCCTAACCTACAATCAGCTCTGCCTCTGTCATTCTATTACCTCCCCAATGTGTCCTGCCCTCAAAAACCTAGTACAACATTACTCAGCCAAAAGGCCTCTTAAATCATCAAGCAAACTACTACTAGAAGTCGCCAACAGCTACAATAGCTTTGGAGATGCACTATATAGTAGTTCAGTGGCTAAAAAATGAAACTCTGTCCCTACTAGCATTCAAAACACATCATCCAAAGCCTCCTTTAAAGACCTCATCAGGCAACATCGCAAGCAAAGTTGGCAGTACCATGATTGCTCCCCCTAGTGAAAGTGGATAACATATACATACTAAATCTAGAGCACTTGATAATAGTTTTCAATCTTACTCACAAACACTGGCTAATCTACAATATATGTACTGTACCTGTGTACTATGTATGTATTCTATCTATGTTTCAAATTTCAGCTGTACACCACAAATCTATTAATTACTTTTATTTTTAAAATTAATATTTTTTTGCTTGCTCTCTCCACTGTAACTGTTTATGTGCCGCATACCACTGTAAAAACATGTCTCTTGTAATTTGTGTCTATACTGATCATGTCTAAATAACTAAATGTGTCTGTAATTTTTCTTTGTGGAGCTTTTCTCCCCGGGCCTCTGCTGAAAAAAGGCCTTTATGGCTCAGTCAGACACACTCGGTTAACAAATGTAAAATAAAATAAATAAAATAAAAATAAATATGAGAATTATACTTATGTTTCATTTACTGTAGAGATAATAGTAAATCTTAGAAAAATGTTATTTTTATCATCTAGCATTAGGAATATTTATAATGCTGTGTGTATTGCTATACTAAATGTTGCTGACTTTGGATCTGAGTCATCATTTGAATAATGAAACAGTAGTTTTATAGTAAACATATGCAGTAAGATAGCTTACTTGCTGTCAGTAGCTGTGAAAATTTATATTAGTGATTTTCATAACAAATGTCCCCATAATATGTTTTCCTTAACCTTCTTGGTTACTGGTGCTACTTTGACTTCTGCTTTGACATCTGCATTTCTTTGTCCCACAGTGTGTACCCTAATATCCATCTCAGGAACTGCATCTCCATCTCAAGCTTCCTCAACCAATCTACCATCACTGCCCAGGTTTCTGCGTGATACAGAAGCAGTGGCAACATCACTGTTGTGTGCACCTTACTTTACAACCCCATTGGTATTCTTCTGCCACACATTGCCCCTATCATTTTGTGCTAGGTGGCTACAGCACCTCTGATTCTAGCTTTGACTTCCTTATTAATGCTTTTCTTCATCCATCCTTCCCAGATAACTGAAATTGTTAACCTGTTCCACTGTTTTCCCTCATATCTCTATTTCAATATTCTTCTTTTGCCTGCTCTCAGTGTCTTCCTTAATGCCTTCAGTTTTGCATTGCAGTCTCCTATCATTTGCTGCAGTTTCTGCTCAGAGACTGCCTATAATACAATATCATAACTCTGATATATTGGCTCAACCCAAAATTGTTTTAAGGCGCTGCCACCACCACCACCACCAACAACATTATTATAAACAAGAAGAAAGCTGTTTAACTAAAATATCATCAGCCTACTTCAGAATTACCACATTTATGTTTATTTTCTAACCTGCACCTACTGAAATTACCCAATACATTAAATTGGATGCCATCAGAAAATGCAACCAATTATATACACATTATTTTCCAGCACAGAAAATATTTTCAACCCCCTTGCCCTATACTTAGCACCCTCCCTAGCACTCCTCCAGTAGAAACTTCAAATGAAGTTCTAAGGATCTACTGTGTAAACAAAAATGTCTGGCAACATAGATGACAGAGTATCCAGATACCACCTTATATTTTACTATAACACAGAACAGCCACAAATACTAACCAATTAAAATAGTCAACGTGTTTCAACATCCCAACACTTTTTTCACATAGCTTTGAATAGACATTCAAATAATATTTGTTTCAGTCTTCTTCAGTTACCTTTCATTAGGTTTTATCTCCTTCCCAACTTGCACTATAGGTGTGCATACTAGTGTTATATAGTTATATAGTCCTTCTGTACCTGCTTCAAATCCTTAAATTCCGTAAAATGTTGCATATACCAATACTATTACTACTGTCCTATGGCCCTATAGACATACGTATTCACAAATATATTTCACTTACTAACTGTGAACATTTGTTGCTTGATGTGTAAATACCAGTCCTGCTATTACTGTACCTACTAACACTCTGCATGCACTAAAACTGATATGACACCTTTATTAAACTGCTGTGTATTCATTTAGCATGCTTGTAAGCTGTTGTACACCATAACTAGATGTGTTGTCTACTGTTAAATGTTTGTATTCAAACACATACTCAGTGAGCATTAATTATTTTTAGTATTTATTTAAATTACTGTACAATAAAAGGAGTTCAGTCTTTTCATAGTTTTAGGGGGTAATTCATGTATTTATGTGCCTTGCAGTAAAAATTTGTGCACTGGGTTCAGGTTGGTGTTTTGCTGTCAGTAAAAATGTTAGAATTATGAAGGAAAAGTAGGCAAATGCTGACAAATGCTGGATAGCATGGTTTATTAAAGTGGAACTGGATTGTATACAACAAGTAATGAAAATGTGTGACTGCTGAATTATTTCTCTGTATTTATTTATACAGTATGAGAAGGCATAACCCTCAGATGTAAAACATTATGACGTGCATATTTTATTTATAAGAAAATCTTTGCATTGAAAACAATGTAATTTCATACATTGCGCAATGACATTTAAAGCACAAATTAATAATTATTAGCGATCCACCTCCATAAATAGAAGAGTTTACACATTTAAACATGTAAATGTCCATGCACATTCTTTTGCATATAAAATATAAGGACTAAAAACTATCATGGGAATGTAATGCTAGGCTTCTTAAGATCCTCACAGATCAATGGCCTAGTAAGTACCTATGAACCTATTCATACACACAAATCCATTGTTATTTTATCTTCCACCTTTAAGTTCAGTAAGTTGTCAAAGATGGTCTCCCATGCTTTTTTGAAGTAAGGGCAATGATAAATGAAAAGGGTGCATTTAAATCCAGTCAATGAGCAGTCAGTATAATAATGCTTAACCTAGACACAAACTTATAGATAAATAGTGCATTGCATAGCATAAAGTGGCGTAGGTAGCAGCCATGCACTGTGTGTGGATGATTCTAAAATACAGACAGCATGGCAGCGCAATGGAGAAAATAGCTCAGGGTTCCGTGCATTAACCCTTACCCTACCAAGTGGCAACAATATATCCAGCTTAGAAACCTCATCAAACAAGCAATACAATAACACAAAAAACAACATATGAAAGCATTTCAAATATCTTTAGCTAAATCAGCAAAACAACTTTGTAAGGAAGTGCACAGATTCAGAGGAAGGGATATTCAAAACAACCCACTAACAGCAACACTTCCATTCTCTTTCTCTCTGTCTGACTTCCTCTGTAACTTTTCCAACCTACCCATGCTCTCATACACTCACAGTGATGCCCCAGCCTTCTACATCCACCTCTCTACATTAATTTAACTTTAAACAAGTCAAACATGTAAGCAATAATGCCTGACAGGGTGTGTGTTAATGTGTAATTAACGTTTGCCCAGGGGTGTTATAAGGTCCGATGCCGCAGGCCATAAATATGGAAATAGCCATTATCAGCCCAATCCCAAAGCATTTAACTCCACCAAATTATTCCAATACAAGACGGTCTCTATCCTCCCCAGTCTAGGCAAACTGCTTGAAAAAATTATTTATTTTCAACTTCCTCAGTACATCACTGCCCACAACCTCCTTTCACATAAGCAGTATGGGTTGCGGTACAGTGGGAGCATACTCAGAGCCCTATGGACCCACACATATGAAATTCTACTAGCTATGGACAGAGCCAACTCATTGACACCATTTTATTAACCTTCTAAAAGCCTTTGGCCTTGCTGACTACATCATGCACCATCACCTACTACAAATAGGTATTATTCTTAATTTCCTACCCTGAGTTTAAAACCTCACCAATCACCACTATTCTGTCAGAATTCATACCTCAACTTCCCAGTCAGTCAACTTTCAAAAGGAGTACCACAAGGTCCCTTACTTGCTCCTCATTGAATTTCCATCTTTATAAACTTCCTCTTGACATATGTCAGTCCCCTGTCTTGATCTACAGAAATGGCCTGATATTATTTTACATAAATAACTCAGTACCAACCTACAGAGAAATCTGCAAGCAGATTTCCTGATTGTAATCCACTGGATCTCTGAAAAAAGTTATATTCTCAACTCCAACAAAATTAAAACTGTTATTTTTGATATTAAACAGACATTTAGAAAACTCAAAACTCTTTGCATACCTATGACCACAATAATACCCTGAGAGAAAACACTACCTCTTTCAAATACCTTGGCATTTACATTTTCCCACCACCTCAATTACATCTTATTTTAGGCCAACAACCCCCCCCCCATTCTTACTAAAACCTCCAGAACAGCCATAAGCAAAGGCATTCTACTCTCCCAACTGGAATATAGCTTGCCCCTCATTAATTTAGCATCCAAAACAAACATCATACACCTTCAAACAATAACTGATGAAATTGTAGATTTACTACCCAGTCCCCCTAAAAATGAACTTCACTATAAAACACTGAAAAAAAGTAAAATGGCTTTCTGTTCAACAAATGTTTGACCTTCTCATAGGATCTCAACTATATATTTCCTAGTCAACAAGAAATTCTCTTCACTATTAGCCAAACTAGGCAACGTTAATCTTTTATCTGCAGAAACTGCAACTACTCTGCCCCAACACTGACCCCACCCCCCAAAAAAACTAAATTCTATTGTATAGATTATGGCTTCTCTATACTACGTCCAAACTTTAAGACACAACCAAAGGCCCACCTCTTCTCATCAGTGAAATGCTATTGCTTGTCATCCAACCATATTACCTAACTGAGCTAAATCACTGTCTATTTCTGGTACTAGTAACATTCTTCATGATCCTTATATGACACGTTCTATTGTACCAATTTACACTTCTCACTCACATAATCTTTTGCATACCATAACTTCTCTGTCAAGCTACTCACAGATGCTAATATCCTTCATTCCACTTAACTATCCTATCATTGCCACTTAGACAGTACACAACTGAAAATATAAGGGTCTATATCATATGAGCGAATCGCACAAATTGCGAACGCTCATAATATCAAACATACCGGACCTCAAAGTGCTTTTTCTGAGATCACAGTACAGTGAAGAATGGAATATTTGCACTTTCCTCACTGTAGTGCTATCTCGGAGTTAGAATATATATTTAGCGGGGGGTGTGGGGTGCGCAGCCACCAGCAATAGGAAGTTCGAAGTCTGGTACGTTCGATATTATGAGCGTTCGCAATTTGTGCGATTCACTCATATGATATAGACCCAAAATATAACACAAGCACCTCACTTTGTAAATGAGATTTGTATTGATTTATCATAAATAATGTATATTGTAACTGTATATTCTCTTTACATTTTTGTTAAATAATGATATTTACAGATGTGCATTGCCTCTATACTCGTGCTGTTTCTCATGAAATATAATTCTAACTTTTGTTTGCATTCTCAGCTGAGACAGAAATTGGTCACTTGTGATAAGTGTTCTAACCTTGGTAAACATATTTCAATAAATAAAAAAAATGGTGCACATAATGGCAGCCATGTTAGCAATGGCTGCAGCATTCTTTCTTTCTTTCTTTATCCTTTGTTTATCAGGCTAGTACCACTAGGCTAGTAGCTTCTTCTTGGGGAGACCTTGTATTTTTATACTACTAGGGGAAATTTGGCCTAGACATCAGGGAACATCCCATATTCTGCTGCTGCAAGTAGGAGGTTTTCACGATCATGGACTTCCTACTTCCATTCTGAGTGCAGTGGTGGCTCGAGATGCAGGGGTGGAAAGAAATAAAGCCATAAGAGTTTTGCTGCGGAATTTCAGTTTCACAGAATGTAGTTGAGCCTTCGGATATAGTTTTGTGGAAGGCAGAAGTCGATAAGAGAAAGAAGAAGGCAGGCAAGCCTTCTAATTTGGAGATAGTATGCAGTGAATTGGGGAAGAAGGCATGTAAGCCTTCTTTTTTTTTTTCAAAACAGGTTTATTGTTTTAACATACAAGAGAAATATCATAACAATTTTATACAAGTAATTAAAAATAGATATGATTATAACATTCAACAAAACAACTAAAGTATTTACAAAGACATCCACTACAATCAGATCAATAAATTAAACTAAAATACCATGCTATTGAAATTAGGATTTTTTTAACAAATTTTGTAAATTATCCCATACAATATAATAAGATGTTTTTCTAGTTGTTCTTGACCTAATTGTGTTTATTTCCATATGGCACACTATATTCATAACATTTTTAAATTCATTGAACGAAGGAGGTGTATCTGAAATCCAATTTCTGGTTATTATTTTCCTAGCCACTGCTAGAATAGACCGTAACAAGGGAAGCTTAACCTTTTTAACACTTTGAGGTACAGGTGTGTTGAATAATATAAGAGATTTAGAAATAATGAAATTATCTGTAAAAAGACCCTGCAAAAATTCATTATTTGACTTCCAGTATTCTTTCAATTTTATACAGTCATAAAACATATGAGCCCAGTCAGCATTAATTTCTACATTACATCTCTTACATAGATTATCTTTATTTATTTTATTCATCATCAAAGGTGTATAAAAGATCTATGTAAAATTTCCATGTATAAAGTCTCCAGACAATGGAAGACGTAGTTCTATAGGCAGATTCCAATATATATTGTTTATCTTGTTGATTTGGTGGGTCCCCATTAATAGAAGTGAAATAATTCCAGTATGTATCTACACTGTAAAAGTTTCTTGTCTGATAATTTTATGTATGTATGAAAGTTTACCTTTATCAGAAACTTTATGTTGTAAATTTAATATCAAGTAATCAATCAGTGTTGGAATAGATTCTTTAACTGTTATAGACATTAGATCTATTTTATTAATGAGATGTTGTCTAAAGGTCTGAACCTCTAACCAGCAAGTTTCTCTTAGATCAAATTCTTGTTTTAAGAAATCTAGATTTTTAACTTTATTATCAGATATCAACTGATACCAGTACTTTAGATCATTATCTATAGCTAAATGAGTTCCTTCAGAAGTAGATGACAAAAGCATACCCTGAGTATACATTATAGGAATATAATAAAATTCCATTCCCTATACTTAGGATGCATGAATATAAAGTTACGATAGCTAATAATAATATTTAATGGGTAACAAACCATATATTTAGGTGTAATAGGTGAAGTACAAAATTCCTTTAGTAACCATAACATGGAGTTATTTACAATCATATTTTTATGTGTTAAGGAGATTTTCATGAAGTGCATACTAATTAGCTCCCAATAATCTTTCCATTTTGACATATGACTGATCTATTAATAAAGTAATAACTTTTACAATAGAAGAGATAGTATATAAATTAAAGTCTGGAAAAGAAATACCCCCTTGAGACCAGCTATTAGTATGTTTCTTTAATGCAACCTTAGGTCTATTAGGTGCCCATAGGAAATTTAACATTAGTGTATTCAGTTTCTTGATAATTATTTTTGTAGGTGGAAGTATTATTGATTGTATTAAGTATAAAATCTTGGGGAATATTATCATTTTAATAATTGTAAGTCTCTCCTCCATAGTAAAAAACATATTATTCCAGGTATTAAAAAGATTTTGTATATTAAGAAAACAGGTATTATAATTATTATATATAATAGATTTAATATCTATCTAAATAAGTTATCTCACCTGAATTCGGTACATATTTAGTAAAATCACTAATGAGAATATTTTTTCGTGTATATATAGGTAGTATTTTAGTTTTTTCTTCATTGAATATTAAACCAGAAATACTTTTAAAATTCATCATTTTATCAAATAGAGACTGCATAGAAGAATTAGATCCTGCTGATGTAATTAGAACATCATCTGCAAAATTTTGTATTTTCATCTATTTCAAAACCTTCTATGTCAGTACTGTTTCTGATCAAATTAGCCCAAGGCTCCATTACTAAAGTGAATAATAGTGGAGAAAGTGGACATCCTTGTTTTGTACCTTTTAAAATGGGTATTTTTTGTGAAACATATGTTCCTACCTTAATATAAGTCAATGTTCCTTTGTATAAATGCTCAATTAGATTTACAAATGCATCTGAGAAGTTTGTGCACTTCAGTAAGGTAAACAGATAGTCCCAACTTACTGAATCAAATGCTGAACTTATATCAAGACTAATAAGTGTTAAATCTTTCTTTTTCCTATTTGCAAAATCAATTAATGTTAAAGTTCTTCTTATATTATCAAAAGTATTTCTATTTACAATGAAGCCTGTCTGATCTATATCTATAATGCCAGGGATGATTGTCTTCAATCTATCAGCAAAAATACTCATAAACATTTTATAATCAACATTAAGTAATGAGATGGGCCGATATGAAGTACATCTAGTTGGATCTTTATTAGGTTTTAAAATTGGCGAAATAAATGTATATTGCCAAGATGGGGGGGTTATTAACTCAGTTTGGGCCAAAATAAAAACCTTATGTATTAATGAATATGTACTTTTAGAAAGGATTTTATATATCTCTGGTATAATACCATCATTACCCAGTGCTTTGTTTGATTTAAGCTTATTTATTTGTGTAATAACCTCTGTATATGAAATACTTTTGTCCAATAGTTTAATCTGTTGTTTATTAAGCTTTTTATTCATGTTTGTGGTTATAAACTCCTTTATTTTATCTTTAGGTTCCATGTTAATGTTATTATGGTTAATCTTGTGAAAGTGATTTCTAAATTCATCTAGTATTTCTGGTATACTAGAAACATTCTTCTTTTCCTTAGAGAAAAGATTTCTTTGATATGGTTTTGTTTATTCAACCTTTTTGTTTTATTTTTAAGTCTATGTAAGTATTTGGGGCTTATTGAATAAGACAAAAACTTGTATTCTCTAAAGTTATTTTAACTTTATGAGTTAAAATGTCTTTGTATTTCTCATTTAGTTTGTTTATTTCTTCAATAACTTTCTTGTCCATAATATTTTCTTTATTATTATGTTTATAAGAGTCTAATTTACTTTGAATATCTAACAATTCCTTATCCCAAGATTTCCTTTTATTATTATACCATCTGATACTTTGTCCATATAGATATGATTTTAAGGCATCCCAAACATAGACAGTGGAGACTTCAGGAGTATTATTTATGTCTAAAAATGTTTTACTTCTGAAAGTATATATTCTTTATAGTCTTTTAGTTGAGTTAAGTATGCTAGTATCCTTTTGATCTGAACATTATGAGTATTTTTTATCATGAATTCAAAAACAATTGAATTATGATCAGATATAGGACATGAAATGATTTTGGAATTAATTAAATCTGTTACCATCTGGTTAGAAATAAAGACCCTATCTATTTTTGAATAAGTTTTGTATCTGTTAGAAAAAAGGTGTATGGTAATGATTTTGAATCTATCTGATTATTAATATCATTCAAATGATAAGAATTAGCAAAATCATTTAAATGTTTTGCATTAGATGTAATTCTTTTTCCTATAGTGGTAGTATCACTTTCATGTAGTATACAATTAAAGTCACCAGCTAAAATAATATCTCCTATAGAGAATGATATGATCTTATCAAGATGATGTTTCACTGTATTAATACCAATTCCAGGTATCCAATATACATTAATTAAAGTGTAAGTCTTCCCATTAATTTGTATTGTAACAATACAAAACATTCCTTTGTCATTCTGATAAGACTTAATGGTTTTAGGAATGGGCATACTTTTATTCCATAAAATAGTCACTCCTCTTTTTTTCTGAGTGTGCTCTGAACTAACCAATACTGTATATTTGTTTGTGGCTAGTTTATCAATATCTTTTTTCAAGAGATGGGTTTCTTGCAGGAAGACTAAGTTGGCCTTATGTAAATTAATGTATCTTATTAGGCTTGCCCTTTTACACGGATTATTCAATCCATTAATGTTTAAAGAAATTCCTTTTAAAGATGTCATTTGGCATTTTTAAAACTTAAGAATCTTATGATCAAAATAACAAATAACAACATAAGTAATGTTACATCTCCTCCTTTAGGTGTACCTTTAAATATAGCTGTATTTATTGAATCTCTTATGGGATTTTGTATAGGATTCAATTTTGTTTGTAGTGACAATGAGTGTACAAAATATATTGTGGATGTCAAAACTATATACATATAACAATGAACAAGTAAAAATAATGTAAGGATTAAACCTTGCATCCAGCTTGAGTTAAAACTCCAACTTAGAGTAGTATTTACCACTCAAGTTAACCCCCTACCCTAAGCAGCAGTACCTCAGCTACCACCTTATCAATTAAATACTGGTTATATTTAACTTAAATTAACAGCTTTCAATTCAATTATCTAGCAAGACAAAACTACACATTTGATAAAACAGCATCATATAAACTAAAATAAACTTTTTTTTTTTTTTTAACTATTCATACTACTATATACATCTATATAATATAATACACTTGTATTCAAATAGCATTCAAATAATCTTGATATTAGGAACCAAGAGGAGAGAGAAATAAAAGATGTGAAAGAGGGAGAGAGAGTGAAAGAAAGAGAGAGAGAGAAAAAAAAGGGAAGGCATATTTACATATTAATTTATTCAAAGTATGTAAAAATAAGTTCTAACATTCATTTAAATCAAAAACTTTGGCTAATATGGTTCAGACATTACATATATTAAGATGCATCTATTTTCTGTCATGTAAATGCAGTCAACAGCTTCCAAAAAAAACCTTGAATTGCTTGTATATGAGCATTTTACTCATACTCATTGTCAATAGAATAAAATATTATATTTATAGAAATTGTTATAAATCATACTGCATAGTTATGCAAATTCTCAGAAACACTTGCATTATTGTAAAAAAGCCATCTGTATTTTGTATGTCTATACTACTGCTTTAAAATATATCACATGACAATTTCTTCCAGAATAGAGTTATAAAGTTATTTATGCTTGTCAATCAGATGAATTAAATGAGTTATAGTAATGTATTTGTTTGGAACATAAGTTTTTAACACAGATTAGTATGCTGCAGTCAAGTAGATTTTCAAAAACACTTGAATAAATGTTTCATTTTCTATGCCTTCTAAAATAAGACATTTACTTACTACAAGAAACTGCATCATTTAAAATCATTATAACTGACATATTTTATGAATTATAACATAGATGTTTAAGTAATTATATAAAATAACTCACATTTAAATGTTAAAGAGTTCATTTTCCTTCACATAGTCGCATTTGCATCAGTTCTACTTTCTTGTAGAGTGTTCTTCCTGAATCTGCAATGTGTCAGTGTGATATCTAGGTCAAAGGTCAAATTGACTGCTTTCAGCTTCTCTGTGAGAATTCTGAGAGTTGAAGCTTTTAAAACAACTCGAGGACACTGTTCATGAGGCAGCACACATCCCAGATTGTCTCCCTTAACATTTTGGCGGGAAACTTGTTAAAAACTAGTGACAAACATTCATTTAGCAGTGTAAATGCATCAAAACATGACAAAACCTTTGCAATGTATTTTACAGGTTATTACAGCCTCTATGTAAGTGAAATTAAGCCCAAAGTTATTAATAAGTAATAAAACTCAATATTTTTGTCCCAACTCAATTTTTATGCAAATCTTATTATTTACTGTATCTATATGATCAAAAGCATTTCTATATATTAATATGAAAAAAAATAAAGAGAAAGAATAAAGAAAAGAAAAAGAGAGTAGAAAATAAAAGAGTGTAAAGCAGAAATAGAAAAAATGTAAGAGAAAGCTATAAGAAGTATATACAATGGAATATTACTTACTGTTTATATTAATAGAGTTAAAAATAAAACATATTATTTACTATTATTTAGTTCTAATTATTATTAGTTAAAGCATGACAGATTATTTACAAACAAGTATAAGCAGTATAATCAAGAAAGTATAATTAGGAATAGCATTTGAAGAACATATAAACTTTTTACAAAGAATAAATATGTTATTATTCCATTTATCATATTTTCATTACTCTTCTCTCCCTGCCCTCCCCCACCCTTTACCCACTACATAATCTAAATAGAATGTCATTGTTTAAACAAAGAAAAGAAGAAAAGGAGAAAAAAAAGAGAAGAAAAAAAAATGTATCAAATTACTGACCTTACTTCTTTTTTTCAGAAAGAGAAACAAATTGAATAATAGCTTGTTATTAGTTCCTCAGATATTTTGACTGGTTATGAAACAAAACATTTATTTGCACACAGAGAATAACTTTGATTAAATCTTTTTCAGACTATTTGTGGCTTTCTGGAAATGCAGGAACTATATTTAAAAAGATTAATAATGAAGTTAAATGATGAGAGAAAAAAAAGAAAAAAAAAACATAGAACAAATCATTTGTTTTTTAGTCTCTTCTTCCTCCATGAAGTCTTCCACGAAGTTTCAGTTGCCAGTCTCTTTAATGAAGGACTAGCCCATTCCATTTCCTCTATTTTATCCAAAATCTTATTTTTTTGATAAACAGTAAAGCAGAGTCTAAGTCATCAAAAATTTTAGGACCATCAGGAAGGAAGATTTTTAGCTTGGCAGGAAACAGAAGGTATGTTTTAAACTGTGCTTTTTAAGCTCCCTTATTAGTGGCAGAAAAACTTTTCTTTTAGCTATTACCAAGGAAGAATAGTCATTGTCAAAACGCACAGTTGTCTCATTAATCTTAACAGGAGCTTTAGCCCAAGCAGATTTAAGAACCATCTCTTTATCAAAAGATGATAGAAATCTAACAATAACTGATCTAGGATAGTTTTTGTTAGAGTTAGTATTAGCTATAGATCTATGTGCTCTTTCGATACCAAAAGAGAATGCTTCTGGTAAGTCTAAAGTTTTAGGGAGCCATGTTGTTAAAAAAGAAGTAATATTGTTACCTTCAAGATTTTCTGGCAGTCCAAAAATCCTAATGTTATTAGCCTAGATCTATTTTCCAGGTCATCCAGCTTTGTTTGTAAATGTGTATTTTGTTTCAGCAGAAACTCAATGTTGATTTCCTCTTCTTGGATTCTATTTTCCATGTCATTCACAGCTTCTTCTATGCCTGTCATCTGGATCTTCTGTTGTTGCAGGTCTATATGTAACAAGTCTATTTGTTTTGTAGTTTTTCTATGAAGGTATCTATTTTAGTATCCATTTTATCCATCTTAGCAGTAAGTTGCTGGATTATAGTTATCAGAGACTGAAGTTCTTTCTTGTTGCTGGAGTCTTGAGAATTTGTCTTACTGGAACTCATTTCAGACTGATAAACTGACAGGAAAATTTCCAAAGTGATTTATGACAGGAATATTGTTAAAATTTCCTTTCTTTTTTAGATATAGTTCAAGAACTATATAAAACAAACATATTTAGAAAGAAAATTACTTCAAAAATTAATTTTTTAAGTAATTAATTCCTGTCAGCATTATGAAATTGGTGGAGCTGAAGATATCTGATGCTACCCTGTGTTCATCCTTGGCCATGCCCCCGGCATGTAAGCCTTCTGAGTGCAATGTGGTAATAAGGGAAAGAAAGGAAGATGGTCAAGTTTCCTTTTTGTGTAAATGAAACTATGAAAAGGAGTGGAAGCTGAGGAAAGGTAGTCGAGTCTTTGTACTAATTCTGAGGATTTATTTCAACAGTATTTGTTCAGGGAAGAAGAGGAGCCAGCTAATGAACTTATTATTACAGGCCTCCAATGGATGGGGCAGGGGATTGTGGGATGATTTATTAATGGATATGTTTAATATCAATGAGCCAAAGTAGAGGTAAACTTCTTGGGGTGATATTATGAATATGATTCAAATGGAAGATGCACACGACATTTTAAATAAGAAATCATATGCTGAAATGGAGAGGGAAAATCAAAGAAAAGACGAAAGAAGGTATGATTAATGCACAGACAAAGATGAAGAAAAGATTCATTGTAAGAATTTCCTGTATAGAGAATGAAGGAATGGACAGGTATAACGTTTGGGATAATGTAGTCATGCCTTTAGGTAACAAGGCATTTGAAGTAAGAGCTTTTATTCACATTAATAAGGAAGCTTTCTGTGACATATTTGAGACTGGTCATAAAATGGACAGATTTTTAGGTGAATATGAAAAGAAGAAAGAATGCTATCCATGAAACAGATAGCATTTGGCTGAGAAACAAGAAGAAAATACATATTCAATTCAGAACAGAAGTAGTAAAAGATGCTTTAAAAAAAAAACATTTACAGAAAATATGTAAAGATGTTACAGACATTTTAAAAGCTTATGATAATAGAGGCTTATGGACAGGGGGATGGAAATGTAATGTGATATTGAAAATGGACAATGAAAATATTAAACATATTCCTAGTATTATAAATGTTCAGGGTGATAAAGGTGTTGAGAAAACTAGGGTCAAACAAAAGCTTCTTTCTTTTGTGGGAAATCATATCATGTAATCGGTAACTGTGGGAAAGGAAGATGTTATGTATGTGGGGAAATGGGACATGATGCAAAAAATGCTATAAATGTAAAAAATATGGTCATATGCAGATAAATTGTTATAAAAGTGCAGATATTATAGAAGGGGAGTCAGCTATTAACAAAAAAAAGAGCAAGAGTAAATGTACAGAACAAGAAATAGGGGAGATGTTAAAGAAAAAGGTAGAAAAGATAGAGTAGAAATTAACAAAAAGAAAGAAATTGAAGAGGGTTAAAAAATAAGTGATGACAAAGATGTTCAATGGAATGTAATAAATAAAAATAAAAATTCAGTTGGTAAAAAGGGTAAGAGAAAGAAGAAAGTTTATACTGACCAACATAAAAATTAAAAAAGGAAGTAAAATGATGAATAGGGTAAAGAAATGTTTAATCAATAATTACAAAATAGAGAAAGAGATGACTGTATATTAGTGGTTGTAAATGTAAATGGTATGAAAAGTGTACTTAGAAGATCAGGTATTTCGTAATGGTACAAAAAGAAAGAGGATAGAAAAGAAAAGCAGAACTGGAGACTGGTGGCATTAAATAACACAGACTGTAAGATTATTTTTAAGAAATTCATTCAGAAAAAATGGAACTAAAGATTCATAACATAATAGAGAAGATGATCATCATCATCTTCTTTTGCCTGTTCCCGTTAGGGGTTGCCACAGCGGATCACCTGTCTCCATTTCTTCCTGTCCACACCAACCACCTGCATGTCCTCTCTCACCACATCCATAAACCTTATCTTAGGCCTCCCTCTTTTCCTGTTATCTGGTAGCTTCATCCTTAGCATCTTTTTCCCAATATAATCAGCATCCCTCCTCAGCACATGTCCAAACCAATGTAATCTTGCCTCTCTGGCTTTGTCTCCAAACCTTCCAACCTGGGCTAACCCTTTAATATGCATATTCCTAATCCTGTCCACCCTCGTCACACCCAGTGCAAATCTTAACATCTTTAACTCTGCCACATCCAGCTCTAACACCTGCCTTTTTGTTAATGAGATTGTCTCCAACCCACATAACATAGCTGGTTTCACTACCTCTTGTAGACCTTCCCTTTCATTCTTACTGGTACTCGTCAGTCACAAATCACTTCTGACACTCTTCTCCACCCACTCCATCCTGCCTGTACTCTCTTCTTCTTCACCTCTCTTCCACACTCACCATTACTCTGAACTATTGATGCCAAGTATTTGAACTCTTCCACATTCGCCACCTCTACTCCTTGCATCCTCACCATTCTTCTATCCCCCCTCTCATTCATACACATATATTCTGTCTTAGTCCTGCTGACCTTCATTCCTCTTCTCTCTAGAGCATATCTCCATCTCTCCAGGGTCTCCTCCACCTGTTCCTTACTCTCACTACAGATCACAATGTCATCTGCAAACATCATAGTCCACGGGGACTCCTGTCTGATATTGTCCGTCAACCTGTCCATCACCATTGCAAATAAGAAAGGGCTCAGAGATGATCCTTGATGTAATCCCACCTCCACCTTAAATGCATCCATCACTCCCACTGCAGACCTCACTGCTGTCACACTAC
The DNA here is from genome assembly GCF_019279795.1 of Protopterus annectens. Lineage (NCBI taxonomy): Eukaryota > Metazoa > Chordata > Ceratodontiformes > Protopteridae > Protopterus > Protopterus annectens. The sequence goes on along the minus strand of NC_056726.1, from coordinate 81,602,879 downwards.
CCTCGTACATATCCTGTACCACTCTTACATACTTCTCTGACACTCGCAACTTCCTCATACAGTACCACAGCTCCTCTCTAGGCACCCTGCCATATGCTTTCTCTAAGTCTACAAAAACACAATGCAACTCCTTATGACCTTTTCTGTACTTCTCCATCAACACTCTCAGAGCAAACATCGCATCTGTAGTGCTCTTTCCCAGCATGAAACCATACTGCTGATCATTAATCATCACTACCTTTCTTAATCTAGCTTCCACTACTCTTTCCCATAACTTCAAGCTGTGACTGATCAGTTTAATCCCTCTGTAGTTACTACAGCTCTGCACATCACCCTTATTCTTAAAAATCAGTGCCAAAACACTTTTTCTCCATTCCTCAGGCATCCTCTCACCTTCCAAGATTTCATTATACATTCCTGGCATTTTCTGTCTAAAATGAATAATGTTATGTTTAATGAAACAGATATTATGACCACTATTGATGTATAGGACCGATATACAGTCATCCCACATCAGATAGCATTGGAATGGACTAGGGGATATCTGGAAAATAGAAACATGGACCAAATAGTAGTTAACAATGTGATTGAATTATTAGAAATAGTTCTCACTAATAATTTTATTTACTTCAATGATACTATTTATAAACAAAAGGAAGGTGTCGCTATGGGTTCCCCGGCAGGCTCATTCTTGGCCAATGCAGTCATGTTAGAGTGGGAATGAAACTTTATTCACAATAGTCCTTATGTCCATAGTATAAAATTCTATTTGCGATATTTGGACGATATCTTCCTTATTTGGAGAGAAGACGAGGTTACCCTTAAGGAATTCATAGACTATATTAATAGAAGTACTGAATTTTTGAGATTTGCATTTCAGTATGATGTACATGAGATGCCATACTTAGAAGTTCTGATTAGGAAACACTATGAAGAGAATGAATATAAAGCCTACCTACTCTAATATGCTATTGCATTATTCTAGCTGTTACCCCTAAAAGCAAAAAAAAAAGCGATTGTAAAAGGCCAACTGGTAATGGCAGCTAGAATGAATAGTTTGAATGGTGACTATCACAGGGAGGTAGAGACTTAAACAGGTATGTTTATAAGTAGACAATATCCATCTGAAATGATATATGAGTTAATAACCAAGGTTACACAAAAAAATGAAAATGGCTTCTACCTTCCCATTTTAAAAAAGGACATGGGTCATAGTGATATAATAGTAGCTGAAAGGAACATAGGTAAAAAATACAATAAGGCATTCATCACTACCTTTAATGAAGTGAGTGTAGATGTTAGATGGGTTATGAATAAGTACTGGAAAGTTTTTTATGAAAATATAAGTATGATTAATGACCTTGGAAATGCACCTATTATTATTATATATAGGAGAGGCTGCAATATTAAGAATATGGTAGAAGCAAAGAAAAAAGGTCCATACCCCTTGAATGCTAAGATGTCTAAATGCGGTAGATGTAATTACTGTAGGCATATATTTGAAGGGACCTTTATTAATATAAGGGGTAGGAACCTTTATATTAAAGGAAAGCTTAATTGTGAAACAATGGGGATAATTTATGTAGCAAAATGGCAAGTATGTGAAGGATTTTATATTGACAAAACAGAGCGAAAGCTCCGTAATTGAATATATGAACATCTATATGATGTAAAAAAAAGGAAAACTACAAATGCTCTTTTTAGACATTTGAGTGAACAACCAGAACATAATTTCAAGTTTAGTATTTTAGAAAAGGTAGAAACGATATAAGGGGTGGTCCTTGGACAGCAATATTAGAAAAGCAGGAACTGAAATGGCAGTTGCAGTTGGAAGCATACAGATATCCGGGGCTGAATGATTATGTTAGTATTGCCCTAATTTTAAAATTAAAATCATGGGAAAGATAGTTCTATTTATTATAAGGATCCAGTTGCTCATTTCACACAACATTTTAATCTTGTATATAATAATATATACACTAACTACTGTTCATCATTTGTGTATATAGTGGTACTTGTTTATATAATGGTTATACCACTTTAAATTGTGTGTTCAGGAATGTCACACGACTAGCTGAGTTTATTTAAATGATTGGGAACTTGAAATACAATGTATCTGATGAAGTTTTAAAAGTTTTTAAGATGAAAGCACTAATACCTTGTGGATTAAATCTTTATTTTCTACACAGAGTGGTGCACGGACTGTTTTATTCCAGTAAGTTGCGTCTTTGAGGAATGATAATAGTACTGAACTAATTAAATTAATTGTTAAATGTTATAGGCCTGGATTTAACTAGAGAAAGGAGTAAAGGGTTGGGGTATATTGTGAAGATAGGGAAAATTGAATTTAATATGGAAAAAATAACAGTTTTGGATATCCAATGTGGAAAGCAGGAAGTAAAAGATGTACAATGGAAGAACATGATAGAGAAAACGAGGAATGTATGTGTGTTTTTAAAAACATTTAGGTTATCATTTAGGAAAAAGATTTATTTAATAAATTCAGTACTGATGGCAAAAAATGTAATATTTAGCTAGTGTATTAATTTACCATTAGAATATGAAAAAGAGATTTGTAACATTGTGTTTTCATTTATATGGGGTTCTAGGTTAAACCCTCCTAAAAGATAGACTTTAGATGTTGAGAAAGAGGAGGGAGGTTTAGGATTAATCAATCCAGTAGTTTATGCGGCTTCATTAAATGTGTATAAAGTCCTTAAGAAATGAAAGGATAATGATGATGAATTACTAACAGAAATTTTAAAATGAAAATATGAAAAAGATAGGAAGTTAGTTCTAAATTTTAAAAGAGCAAGATACAGTTTAAATACTGAAATGTAACTTTATCAAAAATATATTATTATGAAAAAAAAAATAGATGAAATTGAAAATGAAAGAAAAATATGATATAAAATGTAATGCGTAAATATTATTATGTATATCTATGGAGAGATTTACATGATGAGAAAATTAAAGCCATAAAAGCAAAATCAGAAAGACTTAAAAATATGTTAGAAGGTCGAGATTTTTTATGGAGGTTGACTATTAAATTGCCAGTAAAGGCCAATATGTCTTATTAAAAAAATGAGAAGAAAGAACACATAGTTATTGTAAAGAATTTGAAATAGCAAAACGTGTTTCTGAAATGTAAAAGAGTAGTGAAATTATGGAAAAATTTAGTGATTTGAAATATTTTGATGATATAAAGTGTGCGTGTGTGTGTGTGTGTGTGTGTGTGTGTGTGTGTGTGTGTGTGTGTGTGTGTGTGTGTGTGTGTGTGTGTGTGATGTTAACATGGACATGATGGAATACGTCTTTATAGAAATAGAAGCAAGGAATATTTGTATTCATAGATTCATAGAGTGTTACTAGGCTAACAATCCTGGGGGCCTTTCTAAGTCTAGCTACTCCAAGATCGCACTACAGTGGGGAAAAGGGCAAACTCAGAAGGATGGCCAAGCGATTTCTTTGCCAAGAAAAGCATTTGGACAACTGATAGGATGGTTCTGATTTCTAGACATCTCAAGAAAGACACCAATGCAGTCATGTCATGTCATGCTCCACAACATGGCATTATAAAAACAAATGTGGAAGCAAGTGAACATCATGGCAGGTCCTGTCATAACAAGCACTGTAGTAGAAGGGCAGGGTTGAAAGGTAGCTCAGAAATATGAAGCAGCAGTACAACAGCTGATGCAGATACATATGCAATACATTACTGCACTGGTAAAGAGATGGTGTTTGGTTCACATTTATGGACCATGGCATAGACAACAGAGAATAAAATGATGCCTGTATCTCATGCCCAGCCTGTGTAAGGCAGTGCACGAACAGTGCTTTAGATATCACCCTACCTAAATAGGTCAGATGGTGGACAGGGCACAGTCATTATCACTTCCATAAGAGGGAGGACACAGTGATAGATGATTACTACACTATAATATGGACTACTGCCACAGGAGCCGAATATGGCAGCCATATATTCTAGGAGGCTGAGAAGTTCTTTATCAAACCTGTTACTTATCATGGCTACCTACAGCATTAACATCCTAAATCACTCTCTGCTAAATCTATTCCTGATAATATTTATCTGCAACATTTTTGTCTGGGAAGTGCATGTCATGTGTGTAAGGCCTATGGTACTGTTACATTCTCCTAGGTAGTATACTCTTCAAGGTGATATATCCTTTGGGTGATCATGCCAGTACATGTACTCCTGTAGGTGAAACGTGTCAGCCAGTGGGTATGCATGGCATGCTATGGCATGCACATGAGTATGACCATGATGTCTCTCATTTATTTATCTGATGAACAGCTGTAGCGAGCATTACATAACGTCTCAACTCCTCCTTAGGTACTGTACCTTTGCCTCTACATATGGTCCTGGAACCCTATATTTCCTATATCATCTACTCCCTACAGTCTCCAGTGTTCACAGCTGGAACATTCCCAATACAAACAGACAGGCAGTGCTGTGTCATACTGGTATCATGAAGCTGGGGTTACAAATACACCATGACATCTCCTTCCCTCTCTGTCACATCCACCACAGGCTTTGTAGTTGCTGCTAAAGTACTTTACCTTGTACAGCTCTTTCCTTACCTCTTTAGAAGACACAGTGGTTTAGCAATTACCATCATCACCAGTCAACAAGAGGTTCTTCAGTTTCATTCTCAGCTGGAGTGCCTTCTGTGTGGAGTCTGCATGTCCTCCCTGCATTTGCGGGGGTTTCCTCCTGGTGCTCTGATTTCCTTCCACATTCCAAAGACGTGTCTGAAGCATTTCTCTCCAGACCTCCACTGAAAATAGGCACTGTCCCAGTCAGATTTTCCAGGTAAACAAATGTTAAATAAATAAATAAAACGAGCCATGTGTAGAGCAAGTTTATTCAAATTCCTCAATCCCATACTTGTATGGTTGCAATTAGTGTTGCACAAAATGTTGTCAACATATTATATCAGGGTAACAGTGCTAATTAAAACATCAACTGTGCTAATAAAGCTAGTTAGCACCATCGTATTGAAATTGCTGTCTTTATACAATGCACCGCCCATTTCAGTGTATGCCATGCATATCATAGTGAGAATGAAGCATGCAACTTGTATGCACATGCATACGACATGCGTACCTGTTTACCTCCATGGTGCTGCTCCGCATTGCATAACATGAATTCACAAGCATGCATCTGTGTGCATGGGAGTATCATATTGCTCCTTGAATGAATCTACCAAGTAGCTATGGCTCCCTTAGTAAATGGGGAAAAAGCTGGGTGCCTACATGATGTGACAGAGAGAGCAAGATTTTCCTATTATTCCTGTACAGTTAATTCAAGTAATGCATACTGTGCCAGTATGATGGCCCTTCGAAGACAGTAGTTGTCTGTTCCAGTTTTTGAGTAATGCCTTTGTCATCATCATTCTGTGGAACATTGTTACCACCACTATGGTGACCCAAGACAGTGCCACCCTGAGCTGCTCTGGCAATGAGAGCCAAAATGTTTAGGAAGGTAGCTAGAGATGTACTGTAAGCACTTATTTATTTGTATTATACTATGTTGTCTTGTATTACATGCAGTGCTGCACATGTATGCCTAATAGTATGTGCTTTGTTAGACAACTGCAGAGGAACATCTGCATCAGTAGATCATAGTCGGGTGCTGCAGTGGATGGGAGTGCCTGTCCTGGCAATATGGTGTCTATGACTTCTGTGCCAGTCAGCTATATAACTATAATTGTATTTGCAGCCTATTTGTGTGATACTATCCTCCTATTGTGTCATACTTTTGCAAGTCAAATTGTAAAAGAACACAAAGAGAGACCAAAGTCTCCTCTGCCAATCCTGGCTGATGATTCTGATGTTGGTCACCAGTGGCCACCAGGTCTGTCTCTTAAAAGGGCAATGATGCCCCCTCTACTGGAGGTAACTTGGGATTATTACTGGTACCCTCTGTGTTTGTATCTCCAAAGGTGTCTGAAGGCTACACTCCTGAATTTGGACCAGTAGAGTCTCCAGAGGTCTCTCTCCATTAGTTGCAAGGACTGATCCCTGCAAAGAAGTACCAGCAACTGGTTGCCACCCTGGTTTATGTGATCAACAGGCCTTGCAAGAAAGATGAGTGATGAATGGTTTAGTTGTCCTGTCGGCTGGCCTGGCATCCAACCATACCAGAAACCCAAACTATCTATTAGTGCATTATTTCTTTATGTGACATTGCTTATTTTTTTGTAAATTGTATAACCTTCATGATTACCAACTGTCCACTCTCTACAGTCTGTTGACCAACTCAGCACAGCTCCTCGTGGTGTCCAGCAGAGTTCCTAGAGCAGCAGAGACCAGAAAAGACAAACTTTCCAGATTCTAAGTATTTTTTTCTGCATTTTCGACTTTTTAAGCCTTTCGACTACTATTACTGCCTGTTTTATTCTGTTATTACCTGTTTTTACTGCTTTTAATAGCTTGAATTGTTTGTTGCACTTGATTGTTTAAGTTTTACTTAAAAGTTAAACAACAGGCTAATATACTCAAGTGTACTAGCTTTTGATAGCAATTAGTCGAAAAACACAGCATTTATTGTATTTTCTGCCTATCTGAAAAAAAACTTGAAAAAAACAAAAAATACTCTTGTTTTCCATACTTTCCTAATAGTTTGTTCCAGTGATCAGATTTTGCTGATCCCTGGGCTTTGTCTTGGTTCCTGTGTTTTCTCCATTTTCCTTGTTTGGTCAAGGGGAAGTTTCTTTACTCACCAGTGAGGGTGGGGGGTACTGAGCTGCCTGTTTGTCCTCAGAGGAGTGGTTTAAAGCAGTAACTTGTAGTTTATTGGCTATTTTGGGTCATTTCCTGTCTTTTCCCTCCCCCTGCTATAAAGCATGCTTTGGCGGGCTTTTCTGGCTATAGAGAACTCAGCACAGCTCCTCGTGGTGTCCAGCAGAGTTCCTAGAGCAGCAGAGACCAGAAAAGACAAACTTTCCAGATTCTAAGTATTTTTTTCTGCATTTTTGACTTTTTAAGCCTTTTGACTACTATTACTGCCTGTTTTATTCTGTTATTACCTGTTTTTACTGCTTTTAATAGCTTGAATTGTTTGTTGCACTTGATTGTTTAAGTTTTACTTAAAAGTTAAACAACAGGCTAATACACTCAAGTGTACTAGCTTTTGATAGCAATTAGTCGAAAAACACAGCATTTATTGTATTTTCTGCCTATCTGAAAAAAAACTTGAAAAAAACAAAAAAAATACTCTTGTTATCCATACTTTCCTAATAGTTTGTTCCAGTGATCAGATTTTGCTGATCCCTGAGCTTTGTCTTTGTTCCTGTGTTTTCTCCATTTTCCTTGTTTGGTCAAGGGGAAGTTTCTTTACTCACCAGTGAGGGTGGGGAGTACTGAGCTGCCTGTTTGTCCTCAGAGGAGTGGTTTAAAGCAGTAACTTGTAGTTTATTGGACATTTTGGGTCATTTCCTGTCTTTTCCAGCCCCCTGCTATAAAGCACGCTTTGGCGGGCTTTAGCGCGGAGTTGCCACAGGAGCACACATGAGCAGCGGCGGTTAATCAAGGTTAAACTATTCTGGCTGCCTAAATTCCACTCTTCAAATTTTCCCTTAAAACAGCCTTCCTTGAACTGTACTGCTGATCAAACCAGCGTATTCTATATCTAGAAAGTTCAGCTCTACTTGATTCTTAAGTAGACTATTCTTTATCTGTAAAGACTAGCACTTGCTCCTAAAGTATTTTTTACTTTGATATAGCACTTTTATTATACATAGTACCCCACTAGCCAAAATCCCTTTTCGATCACCCACATCCCCCGGAGTCTTTTCAAAGTCCTTGTCTATTCTGTCTAGCATGTCGAGGGATCAGTTGCTAGTGTCCTCTCCTGCTCAGCTGGTGAATCTGGGAATATTGAGGCAATGTTACAATTGCCTCATGTACACGGACAACCCTCTCCTTCTTCCACAAAACACAAATACATGCGGGAGATGCAACTATATAGCTAAACTGGAGGCTGAGCTCTCTCAACACAGGACTGGCAAGACCAGACAGGAGGAGAAGGTAACCTCGCACACCACAAACCCAGTCTCACATAGTACTATCAATACTTCAAATCATACACATAAATACACAAAGACATACTCGGAGGCTCTGATCAAAAATCTACCAAAACAGCAGAGGCCACCAAAGCAGACACCCAAACATCTGCCACCTCAGTACACAACACATTCAACACATAAACCACATAGTCAGTGTGCCAAACAGTCACAGCCCTTAAGGCCAAATACAATGCCAGACACACTCATCATTGGTGACTCTATAGTCAGACACACTGACGTCCCGCTCACCAGATTGAGTAAGGAGAAGGTCACAGTAAGCTGCCTGTTGGGCGCTAGAATCCACCACATAACGCAAGCACTCAGGTCTCTCAACAGCAGGTAAAAGTACGACTCTGTCATTGTCCACGCTGGTGTGAACGACCTGAGACGTACCTCCTTGGACTACATGAAAAGAGACATAGAGGAGCTCTCTGATTATGTAGCCCAGGCAGGTATGACCCTGACCTTGAGCAGTATCCTACCTTCACCTAGAATGATGCCACAATACAGTGATAAGATGATCAGCTTTAATAATTGGCTTAAATTTTGGTGTCATTCAATGGGGATCCAATGTCTGTCTGCCTGGGATGACATGCTGGACAAGCCACACTGCTTCGCAAGGGACGGCTTGCACCTGTCACCCCTGGGCTTCTGGATATTGGCAAAGGCTCTTGCCACCCCCATAGTGCCTTTTTTAGGCAAGGCTCAAATTCTAAACCTACCACCCTAGAACACAAAAAAGGAAAAAAACTAAGGGTAATGCTGCTCAATGCCAGAAGTCTCAATCTCAAGATGCACGCACTCGAAGCCCTTCTCAGTATGGAGAACATCGATGTTTGTGCTGTGACAGAAACCTGGTTCAAGGCTCCTGAGAGCACCCCAGCACTATCAGGTTTCACCTCATATCATGGGTTCTGGCCCCAAAATCCGGACAACACCAAGAAAGGAGGGGGGGTGTCCATATTCATAAAGGACACACACACCTCAAGGTTGGTGGCAACGCACGATGCATCGGAAACCATCCAGGTGCAATTAACCATAGGCAAGACTGCTCTGCAATTTGTAGCATGTTACAGGCCACCCTCTCAAACTGAGGAACCTCACATGGCCTTCCTGAAAACACTGGAGGGGATAAATGTATCTCCAAATACCATCATACTAGGTGATTTCAACTACCCTAATATAGACTGGGAACACTATTCAAGCCCAAACACTCTAGCCCAAAGGTTCCTGGAGTTCATAAACTCAAATGCCATGGAACAACTAGTCACCATCCCCACAAGAGGAGAAAACATACTTGATCTCATCATCACGAACATGGGATCACAATGTTCAACACCGGAAGTATACCCCTCACTGGTGAGATCAGATCACAAACTAATCTCACTGGAGGTCCTCATCCCGCCCCCACCTGAAATAAAAAAGACCACAGTGAAAAACTTCTCAAAAGCCGACTTCACACTTCTAAAAACTAGTGTGGTCTCCTTTAAGTCCCCTGAGCCAGTGGTAAACATTACTCAAACCGCTGAATCACTCACAAATGCCTTCTACCAGCACCTACAGGACTGCATGGATCAGGCAATCCCAAACAAAACTAAGACTCTTTGTACCAAAGGCAAGCGTCCAGTCTGGTGGACCCCAGCCATAAACAAGCTCTACAACAAAAGGAGGAAGCTACTACAAGATAGAGCAAAATCCTTGAAAGGTAAGACACCTTTGATCATTATAAGTAAAAAACTAAGAGTTCTCATAAAATCATCCAAGGCAAATTTTGAGAGAAAAATCGCCAAGGACTCAAAAGACAATCATAAGGCCTTCTTTAGCTATGTTAGAAACCTAGGAAGAAACTCCCAGATATGCTCGGAATTAGTTCAAAATGATGTGAAGATTACTGAACCTACACACATTGCCAACATACTGGCTGACAGGTTCAGTGCAAACTCCCCCCCCCCCAAAAGGAGAGATATCTATACCAGAGGATTGTAGCCCCCCAAACATCTCCAATGCCCAGGTGAGAACTGCTCTCTCCAAGGCAAAAAACACAGCATCCATGGGACTGGATGGTGTCCCCGGCTGTGTGCTCCACGAACTCAATGAGGAATTAAACCCGCAGTTAGGACAGCTGTTTAATCTTAGCCTCACCTCAGGATACGTACCCAAGGAGTGGCGCACAGCGACTGTGGTCCCATTTCATAAGGGTGGTGCCTCCACCGACCCTGGAAATTACCGTCCCATTAGCTTGACAAGCCTTATCTGCAAAGCCATGGAGAGGATCATAATGGAACTCATAAATAAAGACATAGGGAACTTGCAGACTTTGGATCCATCCCAGTTTGGCTTTGTCAAAGGCAGATCATGCCTCTTAAACTTGGTTGACTTTTTCGAAACAGTCACCAAAGCCATTGATGAGGGCAAGGCAGTCCATACAGCCTACCTCAACCTGGCAAAGGCCTTTAACACAATACCCCACTCAGGTATCATCAAAAAACTCATCGGCTTAAATGTAAACCCATACATCACAAGATGGGTTGCAAACTGGCTAAGTGACAGAACCCACAGGGTCAGAGTTGCTGGCGCCATGTCAGACTTAAAGCCTGTCACAAGTGGTGTCCCACAGGGCTCAGTCCTGGGCCCACTCTTGTTTGGCATCTACTTTTCTGAAGTACAAGCAAACACAGGAGGGTTATGGCTGACAAAGTTTGCAGATGACTGCAAACTGGGCGCCATAGTCGAAAACACATCTGACACAGATATCCTTCAGAAGGGCCTCACAGAAATAGATAACTGGTGCCAGAGCCATGGCCTAAAGTTAAACGCCAAGAAATGCATAGTCATGCCCTTCGGGAAAAACAAGGTTACCCCTAGCTACCATATAGGTGGCAACCCACTGAGCACAGAAGAAGTCATCAGGGATCTGGGGACCCAGGTTGACAGTAACCTTTCGTTTGACACTCATGTTGCCAAAGTAGTTAGGAAAACCTTCTACATTGCCCACCTGATCATCAAAGGATTCACATCTAGATCTAGGGAGGTCATCGTCCCCCTGTACTCATCACTCATTAGACCAATGATTGAGTACAATGCCCCATTCGGAATGTATCTGACCCGACACCTGCAGCAGCTGGAAAGGCCCTAAAAGTTCCTCACCAAAAGGATAAGGGGTCTCAAAAATATGTCTTATGCTGCCAGACTGAAAGAACTCCAGCTCTATTCAGTCGCATACCGCTTGCTCAGAGGTGACCTGTGCCTGACATATAAGGCCATGTCAAACCCAGATTTGATGAATATGCTTCACCTCAAAAAATCTAGATCCCTCAGAACCACAAGGGCGGGAGACTTAAACCTTGACATGGTTATTAATAGAACGTGCCAGAGGGACAGATTCATCACCCAGAGACTCCCTATGCTGTGGAACAAAATCCCGGTACATGTGAGGCAGAGCACCTCGCTGGCCTTGTTCAAGAGGAATCTTGACCAATGGATGGGAGATCGCAGATATACCCCAGGGATTACTTCAGTGTCACTGCTTGACAGAGGCACAGCAAAATAATAGGCATAGTTTTCTTCAAACTAAAGGGGTGGCAAAAGCCACATAACTATGGGCTAGGCTTATAAATGCCCTTGGGCAGATAGCCTAGTATGAACCTATGAACCTATGAACCTATGAACCTAGCTGTTTATGTATATATTGCCCCATATATGTGCATGTTTTCTGTTTGTTTCTCTAATCCTGATACTTGCCCTTCTCTCACTGTCCCATCCACATCCCTCATCAACTTCCTCAGCTCTTTAGTAAAACTTATAAAAATGGGCTCTTTATCCTCAGCAAGTTACCTTTCCTTTCTCTTCTCACCATTCATATCTTACAGTTGCCCTTGTTTGTTTACCTCTGCTTGTTTCCTCCCTTTTCATACTATCCTGTCTACTCCAATTTGTCCTTATTTATATGCTAAACAAGGTTGTTATTGTGCTGTGTGCACTAATATGGGTGATTCTATTGATCATTTGTTGGTATACCAAGCTGTGCTGCCCTTCTTTTGGTGGTCGGCCACTAGATGCAGTAATACTTTGCTGTGTTACATATTGATTGGCCATTACCTTAATCTTCTTCAAAAGTAAACCACTTATTTGGACTCTACCCATTTAATACAGTACAGTAGAATTCCTCTCCAAAGATAAACTGTACAATCTTATAGGTATATTCAGGATAAAAACTGATTATTCATGAGATATCTGCTATAAGGACATAAGAGCTCTGACTGTGAGCAAAGTGGATGATGTTCACTTAACTTCACTTTATTGTCCCAGCTTATAGACATATTTTGTGAGTTCATCTGAAATGTTTCATGCTGTTCTGGAAACTTTGTTTTTACAGGGGCATAGTCTTAACTAAACCAGTTCAGAAAAGAACATCAAATACAGTGCACTGCCTGCATCACGATTTACAATGTCTAAAATGTTGAATATTCAAACTTTGAAGAAAAAAGGGAGATGGAGGACATGAGGTGAATTTTATGTACTTGGGTATTTCAAGAAAGCAAAAATAAAGGACTACTGGCTCACAAAAGTATTGCTGAAGGCTCCATCCCATCTCTCTGGAAAATCTCTCACATTATCGCACTTCACAAGGGTGGTAACTCAAGTGAATTCTCTAACTTTCACCCCATAGCCTTACTCTCTCCTTTAGCTAAAATAATGGAAAAATGCATCCACCAGCAACTACTTGATCACCTTCTCCAAAATGACCTACTAGCTGACTGCCGGCATGATTTTAGGCCCTGTCATAGTACCACCACTGCTGTCTTATCCTTCTCTGACTGCATTAACAAACATCGTAATAACAACATGCTTTCATCTGCACTCTTTATTGATCTCTCTAAAACCTTTGATATGGTTAACCATCAGACACTTCTAAACATACTCAAATTACTCTCACTTGACACACAGGCACTACAATGGTTCAAGTCCTACTTAGAAAACAAACAGCATGCTGATTTTGGGACAATAACCTGTCCTCACCTCTCCCTATTACCCTTGGTGTCCCTCAAAGCTCAATCCTGGGCCCTCTCTTTTTCTCTATTTTCATTAATGATTTAAATATAAATCTTCCTCAAGCTACCTGCATACAGTATGCAGACTACTCCACACTAATTTGTGCTGCCTCAACTTCATCTGAACTCCAATCCATAATCCAAACTGTATTTAACCTAGTAGAAAACTGGTTCTTTCAACGGTGAATTCTCCTAAATGCCAAAAAAACAAAATTGTTGTTATTTACTCCAACACTAAAATTCTCCCCAATAAACCTCAAATTTACATCCAACAATGGTACTGTCATATCACCTGACCCAACCACCAAACTCTTAGGTGTAATAATTGACCACAACCTGAACTTTGACTCCCATATTAACTCAACTATTAAAACTGTAAACAGAAAACTTGGTTCCCTTTACAGGATAAAACCTTTCCTTATCCCAGAAGCCAGAACTACCATTGCCCATATCCATCTGATCTCTACCTTCCTCTATGCCTCCCCCATTTATACCAATCTTTCCAAAAGCAACCTTAACAAACTGGCAACCTCCTATAACAACATTGCCAGATTTGCCACTGGATCCCCATTTCGAACCCACCATTGTCAAAATCTTAAACAGCTAGGATGTCTAGAACTGCAAACCAGCTACAATTTCAACAACTTACTAACACTTATAAGATACTGTATCATCCAAGTAATACTCCTATTCTCTGTAGCCTCATCTCCCCCTACAAAAATCTTACTACCGTTCTCTCAGCAGATAAATTACTAGTTTCCATCCAGAAGTCCTACAACAAAGCAGGTGGTTCACTTTTCTCTAATTCTGTGGGGAAAACCTGGAATAGGCTTCCCAGCAAACTAACATCTCTTACATCATTACCACTCTTCAAAAGGCAACTAAAAATACTCCTTGAATCCCACTGGCTATGCTCATGTACTAATCCAGACTAACACCCCCTGTACACCTTTACTGCTTTTCCTTCCTCCCAATACTCTTACATTGCGATAAGAAGCCTCCTTACTCTGATATCTAGTCTCGCCTATTCGGGTAACTACCTCAGAATATGTATTCTGTATTATACCATGACCCCCCCCAAAACGTGCATGCTGATTGGCCCGCGTGCACATTGTAAATCGAGTTATACTAATGGAAAAAGGTCCGGTCACCCGGACTTTTTTCCATTACTATAACTCTTCTTTTAAAACACTGTCTCGCTATGTTAAATGGGTTTAACATAGCGAGACAGCTTTAAAATAAGCAACGGAGATCTCCGTTGCTTATTTTAAAGCTGTCTCACTACGCTAAACCCATTTAACATAGCGAGACAGGTTTTAAAAAAGCAACGGAGAAAGCAAGATCTCCGTTGCTTTTTTTACTGTTTCGCTATGTTAAATGGGTTCAACATAGCGAGACAGTTTTAAAATAAGCAACGGACATCTCCGTTGCTTATTTTAAAGCTGTCTCGCTATGTTAAACCCATTTAACATATCAAACACAGTAAAAAAAAAAGCAACGGAGATCTTGCTTTTGTCCACAGCTCTGATGTACTGCGCAGGCGCGCAGTACATTAGAACTTCCGCGGATGCCAGACATCTGCGGAAGGGCAGTAAACAGGCATTATACTATGCCATTATTTAAGAAAAGTAATAGTTTCTTTTCTTAAATAATGTCATGGTATAATAGCAATAACCCACTTCTGGGTGTGGGTAATGCTGTATTTACTCACGGTTGGCTTTGTTTGGTCCCTCGGGCTTCGCCCTCGGGACCAAACCACGCCAACCGTGGGTAAATCCAGCATTACCCACACCCAGGCGTGGGTTATTGCTATAATAATCAACTTGCTGTGATCACATGTGTCTCCACTTTGTATATATACTAGCTTGTTTGTGTTTCTTTTTTTTTCACTTTGAGCGTTACTTTTCAAAACTTACATAATTATTAGTTTGAATCTGTTCTTTTTTCCTTGTCTTCTATATAATTGTCAAACCCTTCCTATGGAAATATGTTTCTAGTAATACTGTATTTGTTTTTATAAACCGTGTACTCAAGTTCTTGATGTTAATCTCTGTTGAAAATGTATTCAATTTGTTAGTCTTCCTTCCCTTTATGTACCCTCAAAAGGACCATACTTAGTACCTCATTACACCTCTCTCTCCAATGTGTCTACTATGCATTTGCACAATTTTATACAAACAAAAAATGTTCATTGCTGACCTATTGAACCATATCGATGTAAAATTGTTACTTAGCTTCTTTTTAATGCAACTTTAACTTTATGCATGTATCCCAACATATGTGAATCATTTTGCTATAACTGCTATTATATCAGTATTGTTTAAAATTGTACTTGTTTTAAAATGTATTACTGGAGCTTTTCTCCTTGGGTCTCCACTGAAAATGGGCCACAAGCCCAGTTGGACAAACCCGGTTAACAAATGTCAATAAATAAATAAATAAATAAATAAATATTTTCTTGAATTCATAGTGTAGATGGAGCTTATTTCCCCGGGCCTCTACTTAAAATGGACATGTATCCAGTTGGACTAGCCCAGTCAACAAATGTAAAATAAATAAATAAATAAAAATAAATTTTAAATGTGAAAACAAAATTCATTGAAATGGAGGTGCATGGGTGTTGCAGTATTTCTAAGAAAATTAAAAAAAAAGTGAGGGAAATTCAGGAATGCATAGAATTTACCATTTGTATGAATGAACAAATTCACTTAGTTTGTTGAGAAAGGTAGTTGAGCTAGTCCAAATACCTTTTCCAGGTAGTATATGACCTAGTTTTCAGTTGTCAGATCACATATCTTAAGACTGAAATAAAATATCTACTAGCTGGTATAGATTAACACATTTTAATTAGATTATTTCACTTATTTATACATATTTCAAGGTATGTACACCAGACTATGTATGCTCTAAAATTATTAATGTAGATTATTTTTTTAGAATATAATTGGTTTACTTGATTTATTTGCAAATATTAACATGTATTTTAACAAGCGTTTGTTGGGTTTGAAAACTACTTGTTTGAAAATCCTTATTATAAATAGGCTGGATAGAGGTGGTTTAACCGTTATCTTTACTGCATTTGTATTTGTATTCATTCTTCAGCTGGGTATTAAGCTGCTTTGAATGCTTTATCTTTTTATTTGTCTTAATTCTTCTGGATATGGCATTTCATCTAACTGGAGCTATTTTTAACATAAAAAAAGAATTCTCAGTACTAAAACAAAGGGGGGGGTCTACAGACCATGTTTTTTTTTTTTTGGTTCCATAAATAGTAGTTTGAATAATGAATTTACAATCTGTTTCAGAGAGTTGGGCAATACCAAAACATTGAGTTCACAAGTAAAATACTTTAGAAAGAAAGTAGCTTTGTAAGGAACTGGAAGAAAAATGGTTTCAATAACAGCGCAACAGTATCATTCTCAGTTTAAGGCAAGATGAATGAATCTTAAGATGATGTTTTCTATAGTTTGTTTGTATATGTAGTTTAAGGGAATTTGGGTTATCGGTGTGAGGCTGTATTCTAACCTAGCAATTGGTAAATATACCATATAACATGAATCTTGAAAATGATTAAGTAGATTGTCACAGCTCATCTGAATGTTATCCATAAAATATGGCAAAGGACAGAATAGTATGACTAAGTGTTTCTTATCTTCTGACAAGGTTTATGTTTCTAAGTTACATTTCAATGTCTATATTTCAAATACATCTTTTAGGCATTCAAGTAACGCAGCACCTGATTTATATGACTATTGCTATAATGGTCCTGAAACTGGTATGTGAATTTTAATTTTCTCCTGTTGTACCTGCTAATCTCAGAGAAGGGCTCAGATACAAAACAATTGTTGTCACATAATAATTCATTGACTATTTTTATATAGTTTGCACTAAGGCTTACTTGCTGGACCCTGGATATTTGTAAATGTATTTAATGAATGCATGACACATATAATTTATAATTAATAGTTAATAAAATATAGAGTGACTGATTTATATATGCCATCTGCCCTGCATGATAGATGCAGGACAGGTGAATTCTTGGTCAGGTTAGAGGGTGACAGTGCTGGCTAGAGTCATGGTAATAGGTGAGGTCCTAACTTATATGTTTCTGTGTGTGATGTGGATGCCTGGTCCATGTGCCACGTGTGGTATCTTGCATCTAGTGCACCATGTTTGTCTGGCTTGCTGAACCTCTTGAAAAGGAAACAGTGGTAGCTTGTCTTCCTTTCCCTCCTTACTATCATACTGCACCTTTATGTATAAATTACCATGTACATGTTTGTGCAGGATGCTACAGGCTGTGAAAATATGTCAGCATCTCCTGAGGTATGAACTAGAGTGTGTCAGCAGAGACATTGGGATGATGAAAATGTCTCTTTAGATAGCTAAATCATGCTTTATGATATTCCTTCCCAAACATTTTCTTTGTTATCCCACAGGCTTTTTCTGTGTTGGCATAGCTACTTACTCTCCTTCAAGTGCGTAGTGTAAAAATTGGCCTCTTTTTCAAAATCATGATCAGCTCCCCATCAGCCAGCAGACCTATTGCCAGTGGGGTGCCACAGGGGTCAGTGCTAGGCCCCCTACTATTTGGTAAATACTTCTAAAAAATTCAAGTCAAAACTAATGGGTTGTGGCTGACTAAGTTTGCAGATGACTGCAAACTAGGAGCCATCACTGAGTTCCCAAATGATGTTAGTATACTCCAGGAGGGTCTCACAGACCAATGACTGGGTATTAGTCATGGTCTCAAACTTGAATTCAAAGGAATGTATCATCATTCCCTTTGGCACAGACAATGTCTCTTTACACTGTCAAACCAGCAACAATACCCTAAGTACACATGAAGTGGCAAGGGACCTGGGATCACAGGCTGACCGCAGCCTTAACTTTAACCACATGTCTGCCATTGCAAAGGAAGCTTTTCACACAACTCACCTGATTAGTAAAGGTATTGCCTCAAGAGCAAAAGTTATAACCCCTATATTCTGCACTTATCTGGCCCATAATTGCATATAATGCCCTATTTGGTATGTACTGTACTAAGCACCTGCAGCAATTAGAGAGACCTCAGAGGTTTCTAACAAAGAAGATCAAGGGCCTCCAGCATGTGTCTAACATGGACCAACTAATTTACCTGTCACTATAGTCTGTATCGTAGAGACTTCTTTGGGGAGACTTATGCCTGGCCTACAGATCCCAAGACCCAGACCTAATGAGCTTACTGCATATCAATAAATCAAATTGGTCTAGGGCTACACATTCCAGGGGCTTAAATATGGCCTGTGACTTAAATAGGACATGCTGGAGGGACAGATTTATCTCCCAGTAACTCCCACATCTTTGGAATAGGTTATCAATTCATGTGAAACAGAGCACCTCTATAATACTGTTCAGGAGAAACCTTGACGAGTGGATGGGGCACCATAAATTGTTACTAGGGATAGTGCCTACAGCCATTCTGGACATGGGGAGTCATTACTAAATGCAGTCTTTGGTATTGACAAGTACTTATGTGGTATTACATTGGGTTGAAAAAGTTAGGCTTAAAATGACCCCTGGGTCGATAGGCTAATGATCTCTTTGATCCTATGATCATATGATCTCTGAACTGTCAAATGTCTGACCTGGCAAAATTCCTGCCTTCTGTTTGTCAAATATTGTAAAATATCTGCTGTGAAAATTCTCTTTCCTGATCTTGACAGGAGCAAGCCATCCTGTCTGAATACATATGTGCCCAAAATTTGGCTCTGATGCTCTACATATTTCCATTTTGTAAAGCATGACTTTTTTCATGTAGTGATTTACCCCAAAACTTTCATTCATGGTGACACAACATTCTTTTCTATATGTGATTTGTGAAAAATACATCCTAACACCTATACAAGCTATGCTATCTAAGAGAGCTGTAAGTTCCCTGCTAACAGTCAAAGATTCCTTGCAGATATGATTATTTGACTCATATAAGAACATATCCATATCTACTTACATTAATGTATTCTACAGCCTGCCTAACATCCTCTGTTTTTGCTCCTTATCAGTTCCTCTAATAACTGAAAACCTCAATTACAAGAATATCTTTTCCAAGCAGACCTGAATAACCTTCAACTTCTAATTCAGTAATATCTGCAGTATCAAAGGTTAGCCAGGGTACCTTTTTGGCTAGGCTTGTATAGGCCCTAGGGCCAATAGCCTAGTACCTACCTATGAACCTATGAACCTATGAACCTAATCAATTGTTACAAAAGAGTGATCTTCACCACCATTAGTCTTATTAATCCCACTGTTTTCATTGCTTATTACATTTGCAAGCATACAATTCTCATCCAGATGGCTTTGTATATCTACAGCCTGAGCCGTGCTGTCAATGTCTGCCTTTCTCCTCTTTTTTCTTATAGTAATGTTCTTCAATCCTTCAACATTCAGTTTTGATTTCTTCCTTTTCACGTACCGCTTCCTTTTTTTTCTACCTTATCTTTTGGAAAAAGTATGCCTTTTTCTGTGGACTGAAGGTTTATGACAGAAAAATGTTATCATTCTCTGTAACCTGTGTGTCACATAACAAAGCAGTGCCTTCTTAGTATGTATTCTCCTTACAGACATTTATTAATTTCCTTTTCGTCTTTGTAAGTTGTTGTGAACTTCTTCCTTTCATTTTTTTTTTATTTCCTTTTATACCCTCTGAATCCTCAGATTGCTGCATACTGGTATCCAGAATTTCAAAGGCGTCAGTGGCATTATCTTGTTTCATAGGGGTTGAGTGATCTTTACAGACCATAGGCACATCTTTTTCTAAATGTGTTCTATTTGCTCTTTGCCTAACATTATTTATCTAATCAGTTCAATGATTAATATAAGTAGCAACAGTTCTCCAAGCTGTGCCAATTTTACAAGTTCAATTGTCATCAGTAAGTCTGGCGTTACTGCTAATTATGGTAAGCAAATTATCTAACTTTTGACATGCGGCGGAACACAGATTACTAGTGTTATCAGGTATTACCTTTAAATATACATAGCATTTATTATGCTGTACAAATTATTTGTGCTTTAGCAGATCATTAATGGCATACTCATTTAAGGAATCTGTATTCAGCTGCAAATGAATAAAAATTTCTAAAAGAAAGGAATACTCAAAATCAGTTACCACAGAATTCAGAAAGAACTTAAATCAACTTCTAAGAGAAAAGTAACTCAAACAATATACAACTAAGTATACAGTAAAGTTGTTGCTCTGACCGTACAAGTTGTGAAAGTCACACAAAAGCTGGAATACCTTTATATTATGTATGTATAGACAGAGGAACCAAGTACTCTCAATTGCTATGGCTAGACTTTGAATGAATGCCAATTTGCCTGGTACAAACATAATGGACCTATGACACGTTAAAACAGCATTTCAGCATACTGTAATGTAAGCTATGTATCCAATTGCAGATGACAAAAAAAACAAATATATATATATATATATATATATATATATATATATATATATGTGTGTGTGGATCTGGAAGGTCAGTCAAAGCTTTGCAAAGGTCACCCCACAGCAGACCCCACTGCATCAGGCTAATGTTCAGAGACTCTGCTATGAGACAAGAAGGCCAGGACTGTTGATAGCTATTTAAAGTGTCCATATCATCAACTCAAGTTATAAAGTGCATGGAAAATCAGGCCGACAACAGTACTACTTTTGAAACAGTCTTGAACCAAAAACAGGAAAAAATAGGCAAATGGTCTTAAGGAGAGATTAAATAAGAACCGAGCAAGTTAAACAAAACTACAAACAAGCTAGCGGCACTTGGATAAGTGTAATTATGCCTCTTTAAGGACAGCTGCTTCAGTGATGATTCTCAAGTGTCAAGTACATATAAACAACATGCAAGAATATTGGATGAGGTCCTGAATTCAGGCATGTTGTTTGGTTATACCCTCATTAGAAAGAAAAGTCAGGTGTGAGTATCTTTGACCTCTACTAGGCAATATAAATGAAAAGTTTTCCTTATCCCAGAATACCATTTATGGGTAGTTCAAGGAGAAAACAAAAGATAATCCCAAGTTCTTTTCCTCTTAAAAGGAAAATATCTGTGTGAAGAAGTTAGATTTCCAGCCATTGCCATGTCGGTCAATACTCTCTTTTACATAGCCCACTTATTGTGTCCAGATAGCCAAATATTGTTGTCTTTTCTGCTAAAAAAATGCAGACAATGGAAAGAAGTCCTTATAATATGTCATAGAATAAATCAAGTCCCCTACTTTAAAGGTGATTTAAAAGACTCCTCCAACTGCATTGGCTTTTGTCTGGAATTAAGCACAGGTTCTTTGCCATTCCCCAGACCTGGGGAATATTTAGGCATGCATTAAATCTGGCAACTCTAAGGAAATCTGTAAATGTACAGAAGTTGAAGATAATTACTAATCTTGCCACACTGCTTCAAACTGCTCCACAAGCCTGGATCACTTCAGTGAATGTAAATCCACTGGCAGTTAGTGCAGAGAAAGCTCTGAGCTATTAGTGACCTGCTTCTAGTGTGCAGGTTGTGATTGCTTCCTCCTTAATTTGCTTACTATATGATTCTGAGCAAGTCACTTAATCAGACAGCACCCCCAGGCTGCCCCTGAAGGGTAACAGTTTGGCCAGTGAGCGTGCTTGGTCAATAAACAGGAAAAAATGGCAAACTTCATATTATAATGTCTTCTTCAAAAAAAAGTTTTGTAAGATTCCTAATGCCAGAGCATCATTTCGGTATACAGCCTCCATTTGGCTCAAGTAAAGCTTTTACAACCGACAGCACTTTGACTATATTCTTCTAGCAAATAGGGAAACCATTCTAGATTTAGCATGGTGGATACACTCAAACAAACTTCTGAAAAAGAATTCCAATTACATTCTTCAGCCTCTCAGACTTTTAAAAAATGTCTTGTGTTATGCAGGAAGTGCTCACTAGAAGAATCTTTCAGATCAGAGTCATTTGAATTGTCCAGATCTGCCACAACAAATTAATAACAAAATAAACCAAAAAATTCCTTTCTTTCCCTTAAGGACTCTTCTTCTCAAGAATACAGAGCAGCAAACAAATAGAAAGTCGAGTCCAAACTAGGCCAGTATAAAATGATTTAATAATACACATTAGCGCTTTCAGGTAGATATCCTTCCTCAGGCAACATACACTAACTCTAAAACACCTTATATACATTTTTTAAAAACTTATTAAACAATTAAACAATTAACATTTACATTTAACCTGCCTTTTTTTCAAGGCTGGTTTTAAAGGAATACAGTTATTAAGTCCTGGTGCAGTATCAGCAGCTAAATTTAAAATCCATTTAAGCTCTGCATATTCAGTTGTATTAACAATATTACCCCCCCTCCTTCTACCTTCATGTATTATTTGCATTACCAAAAATAAAAAAACTATGATCCGAAAAACATTTAATGTTTTGGTATAAGGCATTTTTCTCATCTTTCAATCTAATAGAGGACATATGATTTAAAATTCTGGTTTTAAATTTACAATTCATTCTCCCCACATAAAAACTTGGACATTGTTTACATTGTGCAAGATAGATCACATTTACAGTATGACAATCTGCATAGAATTCAAAACTGTATTTTTTATTAGTAGTTGGATGTATAAAGTGACCTGCACTATTCAGAAGAGCGCACGCCTTACAGTGTCTACAGGGAAATGTCTCTAACCTTAAATACTTTTTACTACCCTTCTGCCTTTTATCCGGTTCATGACATAACAGGTCCTTTAAGTTACTATTACGCCTATGTACAAATTTGGGTTCTTTGTCTATGCTATCGCTTAGACTTCCATCACTTAAAAGAATCTTCCAATTTTGTTTTATAATATTGCTAATATTGTATATATTACTACTAAATTTTAATGTCACTTTAGGCTTATTACTATACCGATGAGAAAATTTAATTCTATCTGTAATCTTTCGTGAATTATCTGAGAACCATGGTTTTGCTCTATCATGTCTTTTTAGAACCACTTCTTGTCTATCCTTGCCTAGTATTTGTTCATTATAACCCTTGTCTAACAGATGTTGTGTCAAGATATACATTTCCGCATCAAATACATCATTGTCTGCACATAGGCGTGAAACTCTGTAGCATTGATCCTTCGCAACATTGCGAAAGATAAACTGAGGATGCATGCTATGAGCATCCAAGAAGTGATTCTTCCAGCATTCCTTTCTAAAAAGGGTTGTTTGCAAACTACCTTGCTGTTTTTTAATAATATTCACATCTAAAAAAGCTATTCTTTCACCACTAAAATTAAGGGAAAACCTTAAAAAATCGTTAGTACTATCCATGTATTTAACATATTCTTGTAGGGTATTTTTATCATGGGCTCACAACATAAAAATATCATCTACAAATCTTACGTAAAACATCACATATTTGTTCCATAATTATAATTCATTGAGCAGATACTTCTGCTCCCAATATGCTAACACCAAATTCGCGTACGAATTCGCACACGGTGTGCCCATAACAATACCCTGATTTTGCTTGTAGTAACTACCATCACACATAAAAACATTGTTTTCTAAAACCAGTCTTAATGCTTCTATTATCAAACATTTAGTTTTCTCATCATATAAATCCTTAGCATTCATAATTTCCTGAATAGCATTAATGCCAAAATCATTAGTAATAACTGTAAACAAATTGTTTACATCTAATGTAACTAATAATATAGCATTAAGATTCAAGTCATGACAAGTCTCATATAATAACCACAACAACTCACTCGTTGAGACCCAAATGAGGGTATGAGTACAGCAAAACAGAGTTCCAAATAAGGTAGTTCCAAATAAAGTAGTTCCAAATGAAGTAGTAAATGCAGAAAGGCAGTATAACTGGATAAAAAACCGGAATCAATGATGTAGAACCAAAGTTGTTTAATAATAACGCTTCACAAAGGACATACGTTTTCAGGCTTCTTCCTCAGAAATACACACTAATGCTTGGATACTACTTTTATACACCACCATATAATTGAATAATTAATTAAATTAAGACTTTGATTCAATTAAATAATCTATTGTCCTTAAGATGAAATAAACTTTAAAAACTAGTATAATATTTATTAAATACTTAAAATAGTTGATAAAACATTAAAAACAATGGAATAAAAAATAGAATTTATTATAATATGTAATAATGCTTAATAAAAAGTATTGAATTCATCAGAAAAATGAATGAATAAATAAATAATTAATCTCTGTCACCACCTGTATAAGGAAACAGGATGAGAACAATGCTTTATGGAAGCATTTAAAAGCAAGTGAGGACTGTTCAAATTTTAGATTTGGTATTTTAGAGGTAGTCAGACCTAATGTTAGGGGTGGGGATGTAAAGAAACTAGTGAGCAAAAAAGAGGTGAGGTGGCAGGTGAAATTAAATGCCTCCACGCACCCTGGTCTAAACGAACACATCTCCATCAAACCAGTTTTAGAAAATCGCAATGTATAGATTTTATGCGTAATTTACTTAATGTTCTATTGACTGTTGTTTTATTGGAAGTCTGTCCATTATGCACTGGCACTTTTTTTGGTACTAGCACTTTAAAATTTATCAAGTTGGAACATGTGAATTATCAATTAACTAATGTTCAATTGTATTTAAGGCTGGCTGTAGTTTCATTTAGTGTTCTGAAGAAGTCCCTTGTGGATGAAAGCGCTTAACCGTGTGTGTTTTTATCAATTGGATTAAATTTTGTGCTTTTATATTCTGATATCGTGCTGGTGCATTTTTTGCCGTGAGACAGGAGGCTGTGCTGTATACACATTTATTTTGTGGACTGTTCTCAGTTTGTTTATTTTACAATGTAAACAATGTCCAAGTTTTTATGTGGGGAAAACGAATTGTAAATTTAAAACCAGAATTTTAAATCATATGTCTTCTATTAGATTAAAAGATGAGAAAAATGCCTTATACTAACACATTAAATATTTTCAGGATCATAGTTTTTCATTTTTGGTAATGCAAATAATACATGAAAGTAGAAGGGGGGGTGATATTGTTAATACAATTGAATATGCAGAGCTTAAATGGATTTTAAATTTAGTTGCTGATACTGCACCAGGACTTAATAACTGTGTTCCTTTAAAACCCGCCTTGAAAAAAAGGTGGGTTAAATGTAAATGTTAATTGTTTAATTGTTTAATATTTTTTTAAAAAATTTATATAAGGTGTTTTAGAGTTGGTGTATGTTGTCTGAGGAAGGGTATCTACCCGAAAGCGCTAACGTGCATTATTAAATCATTTTATACTGGCCTAGTTTGGACTCGACTTTCTATTTGTTTGTTGCAAATTAATAACAAAGATGTGAGCAATGCTGTTACTTTCAAAAGCACTCCTCAAGATCCGCAA
This sequence comes from Protopterus annectens, assembly GCF_019279795.1. Lineage (NCBI taxonomy): Eukaryota > Metazoa > Chordata > Ceratodontiformes > Protopteridae > Protopterus > Protopterus annectens. The sequence continues at coordinate 81,577,350 of NC_056726.1, read as the reverse complement.
GGAACAGTGTGGACTTAAATTGAAAACTCAAAAGTCATAGGTGCAGATTCAATAAAGCCTACACACTCCATTAAACCGTATGCAAGTTGTGGTGTGATGTGCACATGATAGTGTACCATTTTGTATTCAGTAAGCGGCTCTGCATGGTGTGTAGAGCTGTGCAAACCTGGTAAACATTGTGACATGCTAATTACAGCATAGACAGCTGAATTGTATGCTAAGCAATCAATCCAAGATGGAGTAGCTATTCAACAAGCTATAAAGCAATCATGTAGACTCAGTGCTGGTTTTACATATGAATTCCAAACCTATTGAAATACAGACACAGAAACTAGTCTGCACAGAAAGAAGGTTAGGGGCTGCTGTTGCTCTTACTCATGTGTATGTGCAGCAGGCCCAAGTCGATGCTGCTGCTGCTGCTAATTGACCAAGGCCAAGAAGGAGAAGGGTGTTTAGGCCCCATTTAACTTTTTACAGTCTGCATGAGGTGGAAACTGTATAGCACTACAGGGTAGATAGAGACACACTACAGGAACTCTACAACCTCTGTCGTCCTCAGCTGAGAGCAGGGGCAAACTAAGGGAAACCAATACCGGTGGAGACTAAGGTATGTGTAGCACTTAGAATATTAGCTGCAGGAACCTTTCAGAGGCCAAAAGGGAACATGCTGGGGGTGTCACAGACATCAGCATACAGCTTCCTACATCAATTTCTGAATGCTATGCTATAGCATGCCACAAATATGCAGAGTTCTACCCTGTAGCACACTACCCTGAAGTACTGGGTACCATAGACTGTACACATATAGAAATCAAAGTACCATCTGGAGAACAGGGAAAGGTGTACATAAATAGAAAGGGATTCTACTCCATTAACTGCCAGGTTGTGTGTAACATTAAAGGAATCATCATGAATGTGTGTGCTGGCAACCCAGGCAGTTACCATGACTCACATATCTTGCACAAATCTCAACTGTATGAGATGTTTTCTAGGAGGGACATCATACAGGGTCACTTTCTGGGGGATGCAGGTTATACACTTGAGCCATTACTGATGATGTCCATCAGAAATGTATACATACCAACTGAAAAACACTATAATGAGGAACACGCTGAAACACGTAATATCATAGAGTGTGTGTTTGGGCTGCTGAAGTCATATGTCAATTGCCTATATATATCTGTGGGAGGCCTGCAGTACAGTTCCCTTACATGTGCTGAAATCTTCATCATCTATGCCATGCTTCACAACATTATCCTGAGAGAACAGCTTCAACACGAACACCAAGGGGAGGGGACACACATCCTACCACCACTGGCAAGGTCACCACAACCGCATGCAGGTGAAGAGTCAGAGGGGGAACCAGCAGCTGTTGTGGGTGTATGGGTGTAGGCAGACACAGGCATGCACGATAGGTCCTCACACTGGCCAAGGCGCAACAGATAGCAAACATGCTCACCACCTAAGGGGCTAAAACCTTTATTCTATGCACATACATGCAGTAACATTGATGCCAGGAAATGCTCATGCCCTTTACTTACCCATGTAATGGCTGTATACTGCTAGCATCACACAGAGTCAGCCCCAAATAAAAACTCTTTCAACTGTCAGATTTTTAAGTGTTGAACCTGGAATAGAAAAATTAATGTTTAAGAACACACAAGAAAGGCATATCCTTGTATACTGTTACTTGCTAAGGTAAATAAGTATAAGATAGGTGATTTTTACAGTAATGGCATCAAGATGTCACAGCAGTGACTAATGTGAATACATATGTCCTCTATCAACTAATAGACCTCATGCATCAAAGATTCACACATTCATACCTCTCAAAAGTACAGATTTTCACAGAATGCCCACAGTTTGGCCTCATAATTTTGTACTGGCAAATCGTTAGAGTGAAGTTAGAAAATAATGGCACACATTTCAGTTTCAGACTTCATATCCCTCAGAAAAATCATATAGTAATGCAAAACCTGTTATTCTATCAACTGTCTAAGTTTGTAAGACCACAATATTTAAAGTCTCTCAATAGAGCCCTTTGGGCCTTTGTTCCACTTTTATTTATTACTTGGTCCAGCTTTGTTGATCTAAGAGGTTGGGAAATATTTACACATTACAAAAACCTGTAAGGAAGCAGTAGAATTTGCAAAACAGCATCATAAACACAGATATACTAAACACCAAGACAGCTATGCACCATGAGCATCAGACAAAAGACTTGTGTATTTAAAAACCACAGTAGAACCAAATATCAGATGTAGCAACAACAGATCACACATGACCAGGAATCCACCAAACAGTTTTCTAAACAGTAGTATTTTATTCAGATAAAATCTCTCTTAGCACTTCAGCTAAAAAGTCTTTTCAGAGTATAAAAAAAACCCCACATCCTTTACATACAAAACAATTGCCCCTAATTATTCAATAAGATAACTAAAGCAGTTATATCATTACAAAACATTTACCCAATTAAAACTCTCAAATTACATTCTGTATTAAGTCCCTTAGGGACTAAAGTTTCATACTTTAATATAAAAATAGATTCTTTTGTAATACTTTAAGTTTCAAAAGAGAAGTATTGAACCTATCCACCTTAACCTTTTCTAATACACTGACCTGAAGTCCTTCCACATTACTACCATAATATTCTTTAAAATGTGCAGCAATTGGGCTTACACTTCTTTATGTCCCTAATATGTTCTAAAATTCTAATTTTGAATGTCGTTTTACTTTCACCCAAATAATATTTATTACAATGGGCATCTAAGTACATAGACAGCTCCCTCAGTGTCACATCTAAAAATATTTTGTGTCTCATAGTTTTCCATTAATATTTGGGAAACCACAAAATTACACGAGGAATTCCTTTCACAAGGGAAAGTCCCTTTCAGGCAACTTCCCCTTCCAATATTAACCTTAAGAATTACAAATCTACTTCTAACTATCATATCTCCTATACTCCTTCCATGCTTGTATGATACTCAGGGTCTTTCTTCCAGAATATCACAAAATTATTTTTGTTGTACCACAAAGCCCCCAAAATTTAGTGATTGCACTAGATCTACATTAAATAAACTGCATTTAGTTATAGAAAAAAACTTCTCTTTCTTCTTATTTATGTTATTGTCCAATAGTACATATTTTCTATAACAACTGCCTATGGGATTATTACCCATAGACTTTTGTACCTCTTCAAGACCTTCTACCAAAACTGTTTTTGTCATAACCTCACCTTTCAAACATGGAAAAACTGTTTTCTACCTCTTTTTCAAAATTGTGGCCCCTATTACACAGCCTATGCAGTTTAACAAACTCTCCATATGACATAGAGAGTGTGAGGGGAATGACAGCTACTACCATAAAGAAACTGGTTACGACTTTTAAATTTTCAGTGAACCCTAGCCAGTAAAGCATTGTCTCCCTTCTGTAACACCACATCTAAAAAAGACACTCTGTGTCCCACTTGTAGATCATCAAATTTTAACTGAAACCTATTATTATCTAAACTTTCAACAAAATCTTTCTCCTCATGCCAATCATCTTTACAAGTAAAAGTCAAGTCACTGATAAGTATAAAATAATTAATAACAATTTTATTTAAAAATACTTTTCTATAAATATATTCATTTTTAAAGAAACCCATAAACAGGTTAATGCTGACCCCATGGGTGTTCCCTGTAGCTGTTCTTTAAGCAAAAATCTACTAACTCAATAATATAACTAGACACAGGGCTATCATCTAAAAAGTAACAATGTTTCCAAACCAAAGTTATGCTGTATGCCAGTATATAAGCTTGATACATCTAGTGTGACAAATTATACTTACTGTTCTCATTTAAACACCTCTATTTTTTTCAAGAAATTGAAAACATCCTGTATATAAGAAGGCAACTTTACTATTATGGGTAGAAGATAATTGTGTAAGAAAGTAAGTAAATTATCTGTAAAAAAAAATTACATGTTGAAACAATGGCATGACCTGGGGGGGGGGGGGTCTGTCATACTTTTGTGAATCTTAGGTAAACAGAAAAAAGTGCCATAGTGCATTTTTCAAAATAAAATTTCTTATCCAAGTCATATTCTGAAAAATATACCAGTCTAAAGCCTTTATGTAATAGTTCCTTGTAATTTTCTAATGCATTTTTATATTCAGCATAATTGACAGTTTTATATACATTATTATAATTTAAATGCTGATAACATCTTTAAATATTGAACATAATACATTACTACCAATTTGCCCCACTTGTCAGGTGGTTTAAAAACCAAATCTTTACGTTTACTGAAGAATTCAAACATTTCCACTCCTCTCTTGTCAAATTATGTTGCACATTTCCCAAGCTGCTCATACGTTCATTAAATTTCACTTCACTATCATAATTGAGCAGTGTAGAAAAATGAGAAATGTTATTATTAAATGGAGGCATGAAATCAGTTTTAAAGACTACAGCATTTGTATCTAGCTGAAAACAAGCATTAATTTCATCATCAGATAAACATGAATAAAAACTGTCATTACTGCTGCTACAGCTCACATCACTTTGTATTGGCAAATCGTTAAAGAGCGAAGTTAGAAAATAATGACACCCATTTCAGCTTCAGACTTCATATCCCTCAGAAAAATCATCATATAGTAATGCAAAACTTGTTATTCTATCAACTGTATACGTTTGTAATTTCCAAAATATTTAAAAAGTCTCTCTGTTGTTGGGCCCTTGTTCCACTTTCATTTATGGCTTGATCCAGCTTTGTTGGTCTAAGAGGTTGGGAAATATTTACACATTACAAAAACCTGTAAGAAAGCAGTAGAATCTGCAAAACAGCATCACAGACACATATATATATCATATATATATATATATATATATATATATATATATATATATATATATATATATATATATACTATGCACCCTGAGCATCAGACAAAAGACTTATCTATCCCTGAATCCTAAAGGCAGAAAGCAAGGTTATGGCACAGTCATCATCATTTGCATAGAATGTTGTTGGGGGGAGAGGCCTAGCTAACACAAAAGGTAGTGAGTGTATGTGAGTAAGAAAGAGAAACAAGCAGACATTTGGATAAAGCATCAAATGGCCACTGAGACAGAATGAACTGTTAGCCCCATGAGTAACTCATATAACTGTCATGTGGTGTGTGTGTGTGTGTGTGTGTGTGTGTGTGTGTGTGTGTGTGTGTGTGTGTGTGTGTGTGTGTGTGTGTGTGTGTGTGTGTAAGTGGGTGTGTGTGTCTTTATGTGTATTCCAGGTGAAACTGGTGTGTGAGTGTCTGCAAGAACACAATCAAGCTCTGTGCTAGCTCTATATGTATGTTGGACAGATGTGAGCTATGCATGGTAAAGGCGACAGTTCATCGTCATGGTAAAGGTGACAGTTCGTCGTCATCTCTGACCATAAGAACTGACTCTGCCATAAGTTGCATTGGCATTTCCATGTCCACAGTCAGATGCACTGCTGCTGCTACCTGAATGTGACAGATATCTTGCTGCATGAGCTCTTCTCATGAGTACGCCCAGAACCTTGACTCCATGGCCTACCATGTCTGGGTATGGACACCTCAATGGTTGGCAGAGTAGTGAAAGTAGTGCCACTACAGGAGCATGATCAGGCATGGCCATATTGGCTAACATTAGATGATGTGGCTGACCTACATCCATGTGGTTGTTTTCCCCCCTACCAGCAGATGTTCCATCACAGACACTGCCCATTCCAATGTGCCATTCATCTGACCCACTAAATCGGCAACACTGTGGAGGCAGTCATGCATTTTATCCTGTGTCACATCTACAAGCCTAAGCATTTCCTTGAAGGGCCTATTGGAATATGCCTGTGCTTCCATGAGGGCCCTAAACATACATCGAGTGGCACAAAAAGACACATCAGGATCAGGTGGAGGGCAAACAACAGGCTTCCTCTGAGCACACCTAATAACTCTCCTGTGTGGCACCTTGCCCACACTTTGGCTATAGCTAGAGTCAACAGGCAGTGAAACTGCAGTAACCACACTACCCTGATCAAGAGTCTCATCTACCACCTATCCATTATCAGACGGTTCACTAGAATAGGTTTACATAGGCCTACTGGCTCTGTCTGATAGAAAATAGAGGGGATGGCTGAATGCCAACCTCAGTGTCAGATTCCACCTCTGCACCCCCCGACTGTGCCTGTGTTTGGCCACCATCATCATCAGAGTCTGCCGATACTCTGACATCAGGTGGTAAGAGTCCCACACTTCCACTGTCAGGATCACCTGTGATAATAAGCAACAAACACGGGAAAGAAAATAATACCTACACTACTACAATTTAATATATGCTAACAAACTAACACTGATGCCACAACTACAGACAGTACAGAAATACACACACACACACACACACACACACACACACACACACACACACACACACACACACACACACACACACACACACACACACACGCAGTCCTAACACCCACCTCGCACTTACAGTAAAATGCATATTCTATGAAATGCTCATCAGTGCTGAAACAAAATTATTTTGCTTAGCTTGTGCAGATGACTCCACACTTGCTACGGAGGATGATCCTGCAAGAAGTTAAGCAAAATGTAAGGATGCCATCATCACAATAACAATAACACAGGGGGAACAATTTATTGCCTATATCTGTCCATTAACAATGATTTTAACTGAAGCTTGGCAGACGTGTCTGCCACAAGTCCATGTGTAATGAACCAGAATGCGTTGTTAACTGTATCAATCTATAAATAGACCCCCCCCAAAAAATGTATTAAACCAACTTAACTGTTGCTTTCCATTGGTTCATAGGTTCATAGGTACGTACTAGGCTATCTGCCCGAAGGTATTTATTAGCCTAGCCAGAATGTGTTGGCTTTCGTCGCCCCCTTAGATTAGTTCCCTGTGCCTCTGTCCAGCAGAGCCACTGAAGTGATCCCTGGGGTAAACTTTCTGTTTCCCATCCACTCGTCAAGGTTTCTCTTGAAGAGTGTTAGCGAGGAGCTCTGCCTAATGTAGATTGGAATCTTGTTCCAAAGCATGGGGAAGTCACTGGGTCAGGAATCTATCCCTCCAGCACGTCCTATTTATTGTTGTGGTGAGGTTTAGATCCCTACAGCATGTAGCTCAAGGGGATATGGTTTTCTTTAGGTGGAGCATGTTAATCAGTTCTGGTTTGGATATGGCCTCGTATGTCAGGCAGAGATCACCTCTGAGTAGGCGGTATGCAACCGAGTTCAGCTGGAGTTTCTTCAGTCGAGCTGCATAGGGCATCTGTTTGAGGCCAGTGATCCTCTTGGTGAGGTACTTCTGTGGTCTTTCCAGCTGTTGCAGATGTCTTGTAAGGTACATTCCAAATGGGGCATTGTACTCTATGATGGGTCTGATGAGTGATGAGCAGAGGGGCACAATGACCTCATTTGATCTGGATGCAAACCTTTTTGTGATTAGGTGGGCCACATAGAAGGATTTTCTAACCACTATGGCAATGTGATCATCAAAGGAAAGATTACTATCTACTTGGGTCCCCAGATCCCTTATTACGTCTTTAGTATTTAGGGGATTACCACCTATGTGGTAGTTTGTTTTTCCAAAGGGGGTGACTATGCACTATTTGACATGTAGCTTGAGGCCATGATTTTGACACCAGGTATCCATTTCAGTGAGACCCTTTTGGAGGATGTCTGTGTCAGCTGAAGAGTCAATTATATCCCCTAGTTTGCAGTTGTCTATGAACTTGGTCAGCCATAGTCCTTCTGTGCTGAGAAGTATATGCCAAACAGGAGGGGTCCTAGGACTGAGCCCTGGGGAACTCCACTTGTAACTTGTTTAGAGTCAGACTTGGCTCCCACAACTCTCACCATGTGGGTTCTGTCCATGAGCCAGTTGGCAACCCATCTTGTGATGTTGGGGTTTATGTTCAGGCTAGTGAGCTTGTCTATAATACCAGAATGGGGAATGGTGTTGAAGGCCTTTGCAAGGTCTAGGTAGGCTGTGTGTACCACCTTTCCCTCATTATAGCCTTAGTAACTGTCTCAAAAAAGTCCACTAGGTTTAGTAGGCATGATCTGCCCTTAACAAAGCCGAACTGGGTAGGGTCCAGTGTTTGGAGGTTCCAAATATCTCTGTTAATGAGTTCCATGATGATGCACTCCATAGCCTTGCAGACCAAGCTAGTCAGGCTTATAGGGTGATAGTTCCCAGGGTCTGTTGTGGCTCAACATTTGTGGAGCGGAATAACCGTTGCTGTGTGCCACTCTATGGGTACGTAACCTGTGTAGAGGCTGAGTTTGAACAGTGTGTTTAGGTGAGGGGTTAGTTTGTCTTTGAGCTTGTGTAGGATGCAGCCTGGGACACCGTCCAGTCTCATTGATGCTGCATTGCCACTTAGATTCCTGACATAGCTAAAGTATGCCTTGTGGTTATCATTGGAATCCTTGGCAATTTTTTTTTTGAAGCTAGCCTTGAATGATTTTATGAGGGATCTAGTTTCTTGCTGATACTGATCAGGGATGTCTTCCCTTCTTGGGATTTTACTCTTTTCTGTACTAGTTTCCTCCTTCTATTGTATAGCTTGTTTATGGCAGGGGTCCACCAGACTGGTTTCCTTTTCTTGGAGGAGTGAGTGCTGGTTTTGCTTGGGATATCACGATCCATGTATTCTTGTAGGTGCCCATAGAATGCATTAGTAAAGGATTTTGCAGCTTGGACAGCATTATCCTTTAGCATGGGGGCTTTGAAACTTTCCACCTTGGTCTTAAGTAACATGAAGTTTGCTTTTGAAAAGTTTTTCATGGTGGTTTCCTTGACCAGGGGTCGGGGTGGAATGTGGATATCCAGAGTGATTTGTTTATGGTCAGATCTAACCAGCGATGAGTTGCCCTCCGGTGTGGAACACTGGTCGCCCATGTTGGTGATGACCAGGTCCAATATGTTGTCGCCCCTGGTGGGAGTGTTGACCAGATGATCCAGGGCATTTGAGTTTATAAATTCTAGGAAATGTTGGGTAAGGGAGTTAGTACTTGAGTAGTTCTCCCAGTTAATTTTTGGGTAATTGAAATCACCCAATATTAGGGTGTTTGATAGGCCCTTTATGTTTCTCAGTGTTTCCAGAAATGTGGAATGAGGGTCCTGGGACATGGTGGGTGATCTGTAGCAAGCTACAATTTGAACTGCAGTTTTGCCCATTGTTAGTTGCATGTGAATAATCTCTGAAGCATCATGCTGTACCACTAACCTGGAGATGTGGGTATCCTTGATGAATATGGATATGCCCCCACCTTTTGTATTTCGGTCCGGGTTTTGTGACCAAAATGTATGGTATGAGTTGTAACCTGGTAATGCTGGGGTGCTCTCTGGAGCCTTAAACCAGGTTTCTGTTAATGTACATACATTGATTTTCTCCTTACTGAGGAGTGCCTCGAGTGCATGCATTTTGAGGTTTAGACTTCTGGCATTGAGTAGCATTACCCTCAGTTTTTTGTTACTTGTGCTATTTACGGTGGTGGGTTTGTCTTTTGATCCTTGCCTAAAAATGGCACTATGGGAGTGGCAAGAGCCTTGGCCAGTATTTGAAAGCCTAAGGGTGACAGGTGCAAGTCATCTCTAGTGAAGCAGGGTGGCTTGTTGAGCATGTCATCCCAGGCAGACAGACACTGGATCCCCTTTGAATGACACAAGAAACTTAGCCAATTGTTGAAATTGATCATTTTTTTCTTTATACCATGGTATCATTCTTGGTGAAGGCAGGATGCTACTCTGGGTCAGGGTCATACCGGTCTGGCTATGTGATCAGAGAGCTCTTCCATGTTTCTTTTCATGTAGTCCAGGGAGGTACGGCTCAGGTCATTCACACCAACATGGACAATGACAGAGTCATATTTGTACTTGTTCTGGAGTAACCTGAATGCTTGTGTTATGTGGTGGATCCTGGCACCCGACAGGAAGCTAATAGTAACCTTCTTGTTCAGCCTAGTGAGTGGGATGTCAATGTGCCTGACTATAGAGTCACCTATTACTAGTGTGTTGGGTATGTTATTTTGCCTTAAGGGCTGTGATTGCGTGGCACACTGGTTTTGTGAAGTATGTGTTTCATGGTTTGTGTTGGGGGGTAGAGGTTGCTTGGATGTCTGCTTTGGAGGTTTCTGTTGCTTTTGCAGGTTTTTATTTAGAACCTCCGAGTATGTTTTTGTGTATTTCTGTGTGGTTTTTGCCAGTGCTGGTTTAATGGATCTATGTGTGACTGGTGGTGTGATGCAAGTATTTCCCTTCTCCTCTTGACTGTCTGATCCAGTCTTGGGTTGAGAGAGTTTAGCCTCCAGTTTGGCTGTATAATTGCATCTCTTGCATGTATTAGTGATTGGTGGTAGGAGGAGAGGGTTGTCTGTGCACATGAGGCAGTTGTAACATTGCCTCAAAATGCCCAGATTCACCAGTTGGACTGGAGAGTACACTTGAAACTACCCTTTGGACATGCCTGGATAGGTACAGTAAACTGTTTTACTGATTGGCTGGTAAGGTCCAATAGAGAGCCTTGTTCTTCTGTACAGTATAGGGGGCCTAGTGCTAGGGTTTATAAGTGCTTGCTATGAGTTTTGACCAAGTGCTGGGCTGAGAAATGAATGGTTTGAGTGCTTAAGTTGAAAGTTTGTCTAGTTCCAAGGGAAAAATTGAAGAGGAGACTTTGTGGAGCCGGGAATAGTTATACCCATGCTAACCGGCACTGCCCGGGTGCAAAACCGGGCAAATGCAGTTTTTATAGCAGGGAAATGAAAGAGATAGAAATTAGCCCAAAATGGCCAATAAACTACTAATTTCTGGGCAGAAACCACTCATCCAGGGACAGATAGGCTGCTCAAAGCTCCCCTATCTCACAGGTGAACAGAGAAACTTCCTTCTATCCAAGTAAGGTATGGGCAAACACAGAGACTTGTAACACCCCCCCAAATTCAGCACTAACCTGAAAACTGGACTATACTAGCTTAGAAAGGTGGTATACAAGTATATATTTTTTTCAGAAAATAAAGCAGATACAATAAAAAAAAACACTTTAAATGCACAAAAATTTATACTTATGGTGATATATCTCAGATCAGAGTTGTAGTCAATGCCGGTAGTAATAAAGTAGGAAGAAACACAAATACAGTAAAAGCAGATGAATAAAGTGCAATTTTATATATATATATATATATATATATATATATATATATATATATATATATATATATATAAATATATATATATATATATATATATATATATATATAAAACAATAGAAAACCAACAAATTGATTTAAACAAGTTACCCAATTAACCAGAAAAAAGCTCAAAACTGAGCCCTGTTCCAGCAGTCTTCAGTCAGACAAGTTCTAACTGCACACTCCTGCCACTAGGGTGCAGGGGAACCTTTTCCAAAAAAAGATGGTCTGGATCTAAATTGTTAAAAATTGACATATGTAACCTTACCTGAAAGCTCCTCTTGGGACATACTTGTCCTCCTTGAAACAGCAGTACCAACATCAATCACATGCTGTAGTGCTCTGTCCATTGAGCTCTCTGGATCTGTTACAGGAACTCTTCATTTGGTGTCAGTGGTGGCCCTGTAGAGGCTCCTCTCCAGTAGCCAGCTGTCCATGGGATACTGCAGCTGCTCTCCTCTGGGTTGATGAAATCATATCAGTGACCCTATGACTCACCTGATCATATGCCTTGCTGTGCCCCCAATGGCATTGACAGCATTTAGTATCTGATTCCAAATCTGCATTCTGTCAGACATATCCCCACATCCTCTCTCAAGCAGAAAGGCACCATGTCACCAAACGGCTTGAACAATTACATCATTCTCAGAGTCACAGAAGGGGGGTTGTGATACTATACATAAACATCACATAATTAAAAGTCCTTTTTAGATGTAACACATTAATTTTTCAATATTATTCAATAGAGAAACACAACATTTCAGTTATTAAAATATAAAAATAAAGGTTATGTGGTTATAACATATCACATCACGCACAAACCAAGGTTTGATTCAAAACAAGGGCTAACAAGAGGAAAGTCGGTAAAAATAAAGTTTTTGGTTGTGGCAACACACAAATGAAACTTGGCTCCCCAACACCAAAACAACAGGCAAGTGACAGTTTGTACCAAATAAGGAATAACATATCAATCAGTTGTTATAAGCACACATTTACACAGTAAAATCATTTTTATGCAATTGCCAGTCACCTCTACCTGTGCTCACCACTCCCCTAGAAGTGTCTATGGGCCATCCCAGAAGGCTAACACCCCTATGTCATTAACAATATAGGACATGTATATTTCACTGAAATAACATAGAAGAGTGTAAGAGAAAAGGTTGTAACAGTAACAGTTATCATAAAAAGTTAATAAGGGCCAAACAGGTGCTCTGATTGACATGTATGGGCAGTCTATTCCAGAGTCTGGAGAGTCTCTGGGTCAGGAGCGTATCACTCCAGCATGTTTTGTTCATTGTGATGACAAGGTTTAGATCCCTGGAGCATGTGGCTTTCAGGGATTGGGATTTCTTTAAGTGTAGCATGTCCAACAGCTCTGTGTTAGACATGGCCTTGTATGTTAAGCAGAGATCGCCTCTGAGTAGACGATATGTGACAGAGTATAGCTGGAGTTTTTTTAGAGGGTCAGCATAGCGCATCTGCTTTAGACTTGTGATTTTTTTAGTGAGGTATTTCTGCAGCCTTTCCAGTTGTTGCAGATGTCTTGAGAGGTACATACTAAATGGGGCATTGTATTCTATAATGGGTCTAATGAGGGATGAGTACAGTGGGACAATGACCTCCTTTTTTCTGGATTAAAAGCCCTTAGTGATGAGGTGTGCCATATAGAAGAATTTCCTGACTGTTGTGGTGATGTGGTTATCGAAGGTGAGACCACTGTCCACCTGTGTCCTTAAGTCTCTTATCACACTTTCGGTGTTTAGTGTACTGCCACCTATGTGGTAATTCTTGGGTACATGTTTTTTTCCAAAGGGGATAACTATACATTTTTTGGCATTGAGCTTGAGCCCATGGCTCTGGCACCAAGCATCTGTTTCTGTAAGGCCCTTTTGTAGAATATCCACATCATTTGGGGATTCAATAATGGCTCCCAGTTTGCAGTCATCTATGAACTTTGTTAACCAGAGTCCCTTAGTGTTGGCCTGTACTTCAGAGAAGTAGATGCCAAACAAGAGCGGTCCTGGGACTGAACCCTGAGGTACTCCACTTGTCACTTGTCTGGAGCTGGATTTGGAGTCGGCTACTTTTACACTGTGAGTTCTGTTAGTAAGCCAGTTGGCAACCCATCGAGTGATGTAGGGATTAATGCCCAGCTTAGTAATTTATCTATGATTCCAGAGTGGGGGATGGTGTTGAAGGCCTTGGCGAGGTCCAGATAGGCTGTGTGGACCACCTTATCCTCGTCAACAGCTCTGGTGATTGATTCAAAGAAGTCAATCAGGTTCAGGAGACAAGATCGTCCCTTCACAAAACCAAACTGGGTGAGGTCTAGTGTTTGAAGGTTGCCAATGTCTTTGTTTATAAGTTCCATGATAATATGTTCCGTGGCCTTGCAGATCAGGCTCATCAGACTGATGGGGTGGTAGTTCCCAGGATCCAAGGTGGATCCCCCCTTGAGGACTGGGATAACTGCACCTGTGCCCCACTCAGTGGGCATGAAGCCTGAGGTGAGGCTATGATTAAACATAACACTTAGGTGAGGTGCCATTTCATTTTGTAGTTCATGTAGTACACAGCCTGGGATGTCGTCTGGTCCCATGGATGCTGTATACTTAGCTTTGGAGAGTGCAGTTTTTACCTGTGTGGCCATTGTTACTGGAAGTTGACAATTTTTCGGTATTGAGATGAGCCCTTTAGGGGGTGAGAGGGGGGTGAAGTTGGCACTGAATCGATCTGCCAGGATATTGGCAATATCCTGGGGATCAGTATATTTAATGCCATTCTGTTGTAGCTCAGAGCAGATCTGAGCATTGTCATTTTGATTCTTGACATAGCTATAGAATGCCTTATGGGTGTCTTTGGAATCTTTGGCAATTTTATTTTCATAACTAGCTTTGGAGGATTTTATGAAGGTTCTCAGCTTCTTACTGAGGCTAGTAAGAGAGTTTTTTTTCATCCTGAGATTTTTCTTTTTTCTGCAACAGTTTCTTCCTTTTGTTGTAAAGTTTGTTTATGGCAGGGGATCACCAGATTGTCTTCCGTTTTTTGGAGGAGAGCATTTTGGTTCTATTTGGGATAGCACGATTCATGCATAAGTGGATGTGCTCATACAGTGCCTTAGTATAGGATTTAGCAGTCAAACTTTCAGTTCCTGTCTGCATGGGTGTCCTGAAGTTTGTCACGTCTGACTTGAGTAGCATGAAGTTGGCTTTGGAGAAGTTTTTTACAGAGGTTTCCTTACTGGGGGGGTGGGGGAGGGATGTGGATGTCAAGGGTGATTAGCTTATGGTCAGACCTGACCAACGAGGGGGTGACCAGAGGTGTGGAGCATTGATTTCCCATGTTGGTAATGACCAGTTCTTGGATATTGGAGCCCCTGGTGAGACTATGGATTAGTTGATCCAGGGCATTGGAATTTATGAATTCCAAGAACCACTGGGCAAAGGTGTTGGTACATGAATAGTTTTCCCAGTTAATGGCAGGGTAGTTGAAATCACCCAGTATTAGGGTGTTTGGTTGTATCTTAATATTTCCAGTATGTTTAGAAAGATGTACTGAGAATCTTGAGGCATAGTGGGGGATCTGTAGCAAGCTACAATTTGGATTGCAGTCTTACCTAGTCTTAGTTGCACCTGGATAATTTCAGATGCATTGTGTTAGGCAACTAGCCTGGTGGTGTGAATATCCTTGGTGAATATGGACACCCCACCACCTGGTTTGGTGGCCGGAAAGTGTGGTAAGAGTTGTAGCCTGGTATTGCAGGGGTGCTCTCTGGAGCCTTAAACCAGGTCTCAGTTACTGCACAGACATCAATGTTCTCCATTTTTAGGAGTGCCTCGAGAGAGTGCATTTTGAGGTTTAGACTTCTAGCATTTAGTAGTATTACCTTCAGCCTTTGCATGCTTGTACCTGTTACAGTGGTGGTGTTGTCCTTTGAACTTTGCCTAAAAAAGGCACTATAGGGGTGGCAAGAGCCTTAGCCAGTAACCTGAATCCCAGGGGCGACAGGTGCAGACCATCTCTGGAAAAGCATTGTGGTTTGTCGATCATGTCATCCCAGGCAGACAGATACTGGATCCCCTATGAATGACACCAGATGCTTAGCCAGTTGTTGAAGTCAATCATTTTGTTCTTATACTGTGGTATCATTCTGGATAAATGCAGGATGCTACTCAGGGCTAGGGTCATACCTGCCTGGGCCACATGATCCGAGAGCTCTTCCATGTCTCTTTTCATGTAGTCCAGGGAGGTACGCCTCAAGTCATTCACTCCAACATGGACAATGACAGAGTCATATTTGTACTTGTTGTGAAGTGACTTGGGTGTATGCATTATGTGGCAGATCCTGGCACCCGACAGGCAGCTGACTGTAATTTTCTCCTTGTTTAGCCTGGTGAGTGGGACATCAGTGTGCCTGACTATAGAGTCACCTATGATTAAAGTGGGTACATTGTCTTGCCTTAGGGGCTGTTGTTGGGTGGCACACTGGTGTTGTGAGCTATGTGATACTTTGGTTGTGATTGGTGTTTGTTTGCGTTTCAGTTTCGGAGGTCCTTGTTGCTTGGGCAGGTTACTGTTAAGGGCCTCCACATATGAGGGTTTAGTGTTGCTATGTGAGGATGTTGGTGGTGTGGGTTTAGAAGGACTATGTGTTGCTTGAAGTGTAGTGTGGGTGTTAGCCTTCTCCTCTTGACTGTCTAGCACAATCTTGGGTGGAGAGAGCTTTGCTTCCAGTTTGGCTACGTAAGTGCATCTCTCACAGGTTGTAGTGTTCGGTGGTAGGAGGAGAGGGTTGTCTGTGTACATGAGGCATGTTCATGTCAGGTTGCTTGTATCACAAAGAATCTTCTCCACTGATATGTCATCTTGTGTGACAGTCACATTATATACAATAACTGTGCAGTCCATACTGTATCATGTTGATATGTGATTAATATTTATGCCTTGTCTTTATTGACATTACCTCATCTACTGTACATTACAATGTTTCACCTGTCCTCCTACCCTGTGTTTATTTCTACAATTCATCTGTGTGTTCCTTTTCAATATGGACACTTCCCATGATTATTCATTTATAATGCAGTTTATGTACCCTTACTGATCATTTACACAACTTTTATTCAGTATACCTGAAACAGATTTCCACTATACTCTGCACTGTACACACTTTCATGTAATGTGTTGGAACTATATGCAGTAGAGAGTCAGTTATCTGAAAGTCAATTATTCGAAACTTCAGTTATCTGAATGCAGCCTTTCAAAGTTTTTGAGTAGGAAAAAATCATAAAGTCTGAATAAGTAATCATTATACATATTCGCTTGTGCATGCTTTTTGAGCTTGTAGCCTGCTTGTGAGTGAAAAAATATTCTTCATTGTCCACTGGAATTGCTGAATGGTTGAAAAGTATATTTTCTGCATGCAGAAAAACAAGATGTTAGAAGTTTGTTATCCGGTTCAATGTATGTTTGATTATCCAAAGAATTTAATTATCCAAACTACCCACAGTCCCAATTAGTTCAAATATTCGACTCTCTACTGTACATTGCTTTATTAATAACCATGGTTGTCATCGTGGCTTTCCACGCAATCCCGCAGACCTAGTTTGCCCATAGGTAAACAGGTGCACATGCCTGCAGTTGTTAATGTTGCTGTATACAATTTCCATGCTTGTTTATGCTTAAAGGTGGTGTGCAGCATGCATATCTAATTAGCACTGCTGCTCACTGTGCAAACACAGTTTTCTATGAGTAGGCTTTGCACTAATCCTACATGGAGTTTGTTGAATCCCCAGGATGTAGTGTGACAACATGAAACAAGACACCAGTTCTATTCAAAATTGCTATATTTCCTTAAACTTTTGGAAAAGGACATTGTAAGACATTCTCTTCCTGCAAGCATTGCATGTTCCAGATATTTCAGAGTATCTGCAGCGAGTTTTAACAGGACAGATTTGCTGACATAGGAACATGGAATGGATAGTCAAATTTTCATCTTTATAGTATAGGAATGGGGTAAGCTATAGTTATAATGTTATTAATGCAGAAGAAAATTCTTATCTAAATTCTTTTGTGCAAGAAGTCGACACTAGTAAAGTTGAGAGGTCTGCCATGAATGATCATTGACTTTCCACTGCTCCGAATGGATGTCTTGCACTTCTATGCAGTTAATTGCTTGATTATCCTAAGGATCACTCAAGAGGGGCTTGAACAAACACCAACATATACACCATCTGTTCAAAATTAAAGAAATATTTTTTGCAAAAGACAATCTCCTGCAGCCTGTATATGGAAGGGATGGGGTGCTCCATCACCTTCCATATTCATTATTCTCAGTCTGAGGTCAAAACAATATTAAAAAACAAACAAAAACAGTATTTGTTCATTTCTGAAATGCTACACAATCTCAAGGAAAAGAATAACACAAAGTGATTAAGTTGGCAAACATTTCTACAATGATAGCAATTAATCAAAAATAAGCAAACATGACACTCAAGCAACCAAGTGCAATCAAGTTTGAAGGAAAGTTGGGTAATATGTCCCTGATATGGGGTAGAGACCTGCATTTCCTTCAAGGACTTTGACTCAGACTGTGCTGAAGCCGCAGGACAGAATGCAACTAATTCTGATATTCTGTTGTTGTTATACATTTTGAAATAAATTTTAAATATGAGGTGTTTCATGAATGGCAAACAACCCACAATCAGTTGGGAGACTGTCTACAACATATACCTTATTATATGCATCAAATTCAGCAGAGAAAAATATCTACACAAACTCTCAGACTTTTTGGCAAAGTCAATTTTAAATATTGTCACTTTGTGTGATCCTATAGAATCAAAGTTCCCAGTTTATCCTTTGCTAGTCAACCACTGAAAAATAAAGGCTTCAGGTAAGTCTCTGATAACAAAGATGGACATCTTTGCTGTGTTCCACTGGTCAGGATTTGATGTCAGGCCCTCTCAGTGACATTTAATGCTTCTAAATGTGGAAGAAATATTAGAACAAAATAACTTTCAGATGATATGATTAAATCAGTTGAACGTGTCTGAATAACAAACATTTACTTAAATACAATTTCTTGCTAACAGGAATGTTTAAATGCTGAGCTAACCAGAATGTTTAAATACTGAACTTTATATCACAGCTTATTAGCAAAAATATATACAGCCAATCAGAAGATCCCTGAATATTCTCTTAAAGTGAACAATGAAGTTATGAACTGACCTTTGCTGGGATTTTCATGCCATGCTTCTAAGTTCATACTGGGTGTTTGTTCACAAGGGATGAATTCTTTTGGGTATTGTCCATAAATAAAGGCATCAAATGGCACCTCTTTAAGTCCTGTGTTATCACAAATTACCCGTGAGAAAGTATGCTTGACAAGCTCTGATCTTTGTGCTTCTGAAAAAAATCCATGGTTTTCCCACCAAAATCTTCAAGGGTGAAAAAAAACATTCAAAAAGTTAAAAATGCACATCTGTACTTCATACCCTTTACATAGCTATATTCCTCTATACTAAAGTATGCCTTTGACCTCACTTGTGTAGACAATGACAAGAGCAATTGAATTTACTAGCTGATGAAAACTAATAAATTTCATTTGAATCATGTTTTCTATTTGGTTTACAGAGCTTTATTTATTATATTTCTTGCAGTTTAAAATAATATCCTAGACAACTTTAGCTACTGTTATGATAAAGTTTTTTTCTCATTCCCTGGGATTCAATAAACCAAAATCTCCGTGTAGGAACAGTGTAACCATTCCTGTACGGAATATGGCTGCCGAGCGATCCAGCCAACTACTGTTCTGACGTGCACAAGCCTGCCTACACTATTCCTGCACGGACACCACTACATGATGCTAATTACCTAATTTGTTGGTGAAAACCATGCAAATGAGGTGAATTAGTGATTCAGCAAGCAGGCAGGCATCCGTGCAAGAATAGTATTAGTTGCAGAAATGTATTTGGCTACTAGCCAAATACATTTCTGCAAAAATTAAAATGGAGGCATGACAGCTGAAATAAAAGTATGTATTATAATCTTTAGGCATGCCAATGGCCAAATATATGGCTATTGGCATGGAAAAGTGTTTCAGTTTTCTAAAAATAAAAGTTTTTTTTTTGGCTGATATTGGCTGTTTAACCATAGGGCAGCAGCATGCAAACGGGATCTTGCCGAAAAAAAAAAATGTGAAAACACAATTTTATGGGAAATCTGCATTTTGGCAGTACAGTCTATGGCATGCAGAATCAAAACTATACCAGGGAACAGTGGTTGATAAGGGGAAAGGCTCTGGTGTAGTGCAATAACTAGGGACTAAGGCAGTAGGGTATGCAAATGAGGGGAAAATTTACTGAATCACAAAAATTTTCTAAGTGCCAAACTGCACCTAACCGTGTAGGTGCTATAACACAATCGTGTAGGCAGGAGAAGCAGCTGACATGAAAAGGGTGTGTGTCATGCTTGCTGTGAGCACATTGGAGCTACATGGCTACCAGATAAGCTTAGCTAAGCACAGCTAAGCAAGGGTGTGTGTCTGAGGCTGTATTGACTTATTCCATGAAATGAAGAGCATGTTCATGTCCAGGGAAGGGCCATTTTTCATTGTTTACCTTAGCTAAACAGATCTGTGCGGTGCCAACCGGATCTAAAACAAACAAACCCCCCCCCCCAGAAATAGAAAGACTGTATACATTTGGGCACCGGGTCTGCGCGGCTCACATCAGGGCTTAAAAGGGGCAGAAATGGGAAGGGAGAAAAAGAAAAAAAAGGAAAATAGCAGGATTAAAGCAATCAAGTACAAATAACATAGCTGGCAGGTGGAATGCATCATAGTCAGCCAATCATACAGGCAGCATCTGCAGCACAACAGTATAAACTATGGAAACACCTTACAGTCTGTTTTTTTCACACAAACTCTGAACCATTGATGTACACATGCGGGGGAATTTTAACCAAAAAAATGTTATGGGCTGCCATTGCTTTGATCCATCAGTATGTGCTAGAGGCTGAGGGAGGTGAGGAGGATAATGCTGACAACCGCCAAAGACTGAGGAGGAGGAGGAGAGGAGAAGAGTGTTCAGACTCAGGGTAACTTACCAGGGGCTACATGATCTGTAGATAGTAGAGTGCTACAGGGTGGACAGAGACATAATGCAACAAATCATAGAGCTGTGCCGGCCTCAACTCAGACCCAGAGCCAACAGAGGGGAATCCATCCAAGTGAATACCAAGGTATGTGTAGCCTTAAGAATACTAGCTACAGGTACTTTCCAAAGACCTACTGGGGACATCATGGGGGTCTCACAGGCATCTACATCCAGGGTACTCCACCAGTTCCTGGATGCCATCCTACCACATGACAGTGAGCACATTTACTTCCCCAACACCCGTAAGGAGAGGAACAGCAATACGCATCTCTTCCACCATGTAGCAGAATACCCGGAGGTACTGGGTGCGATAGATTACATGCACATCCACATCAAAGCACCACCCAGTGAACAGAGTAGGATCTACATAAACCACAAGGGCTTCCCCGCCATCAACTGCCAGGTCATGTGCAATGCCCAGGGCATTATCATGAATGTGTGCGCTGGCAGCCCTGGAAGCTATCATGACTCCCACATCTGGCATTCATCACAGCTATATAGTCATTTGCCAGTGGGTAAATCCCATATGGCCATCTGGTAGGGGATGCTGGCTATACACTGGAGCTGTGGATGATGACACCCATCAGAAATGCACACACACCCACTCAAGAACACAATAATAAGGCACACTCACAAACCATGATCATTACAGAGAATGTATTTGGGATGGTCAAGTCACAGTTCTGCTGCCTTGACATATCTGGTGGAGCCTTGCAGTATTCTCCAGCCACATGTGCACACATGTTTATAGTATGTGCCATGCTACATACTATGATCCTGCGGAAACAGCTGCAGCAAGAACAGCACTGGGAAGGGTCACACAGCCAGCCACCATTGCCAAGGTCCCCACAGGCACAGAGGGACTTAGAGGAGGAGGCCCCTCAGTCTGTCCCTGTAGGCAGATGGAGGCATGCCCGGTATGTTCAGGCCTTGGCAAAGAGGCAATGCATAGCACACACACTGATACACTAGGGACCCAGGGATTGACACCCCTCTCTGACTCACACACACACAGTAAAATGGATGACACACACATCACATTACCTGTAACTTATCATGCATAGGCAGTGTACTGTGTGTATCTAACATAGGTGGCCCTCAAGTACCGTCCTCACAACTGCTGCAGGCACAAGGTAAGTCAGTCTTCTTAACAATAAATAAATGGTTTAGTATGGTTTGGTAGCATATCAGTGGTAATGATGCATGCATGCAAGGGAATGGGGTGGCCTACTGGGATAGCAGCAGACAACTGACAGCTACGTGGGACACCAGGAAATATTTGCACAATAGCGGCCTCACCACACTATGCAGTAGTACCCAAGGTGGCAAATCCCACCGCAGTATATGTGTGGGGCCAACTAACTTGGGGTTCATAGGTCACAGGCATGGATGTCAGTGTGAGCTCCCATACCCACCCCTCAGACCCACACAGCAAGTCAGCTGTAGAAAACCAGAGAGAAATGTCTGGCAAAGGCCCACAAATGGTGGCAATGTTGAATTACCCCTCTACAGACTCACAAAGTGATAGCACAGCAGGTTTTGCAGTTGCAGTAAGGCTATGAAGGGTAAGAATTCTGAAACTCAAATCTATGCCATTACAATCTGACTTGTGGTCTTTACTGATATGCCTCTAGTCCCCAAGACAGGGCACAATAGTATGGTAAATGGAACCAAAATGTAAAGCAAATATCAACACAGTCTGTACAAATGTGTACAGTTGACAGATGTGCCCCCTCCCAATATACCCACAGAAATGCACTAACATGTATGCTTGCAGGGAAATAGCAGCATAGCACACATTGGCAGGGCTGTCCCAATCCACATGAAAACATGTTGCATGTCTACAATATGCAGGGGTCGGGTCTATATTACAACATCGAAGTTTCAAAACTTTGAATGTTCTAATATTGGCCCGTATTCAGCGAATGCTGAAAATATCGAAGCTACAGAAAACCAAATTTTTTCCTAGGGAAAGAATTCAGTTGTCCATTTCTGTTACTTCAGTATTTTCAGCTCTGTGGTGGAAAGTTACAGGTCGGGTTCAGGTAAGTGTGCGATTGAGCGTGAGTTAGGTTAGTTAGGGTTAGGGTGCAGGTTAGATATGTGTGCGATTGTGTGGATGTGAGGGTTAGGGCGGGTTAGGTGAGTTAGGGTTAGGGCACGGGTTAGGTATGTGTGCGATTGTGTGGACATGAGTGTTACAATGGGTTAGGTGAGTTAGGGTTAGGGCGCGGGTCAGGTAAGCATGTGATTGTGTGGACGTAAGGGTTAGGGCAGGATACGTGAGTTAGGGTTAGGGCGCAGGGTGAGGTGAGTGTGCGATAGTGACGGACCTTAGGGTTAGGGTTTGGGTTAAGGTAAGTGGATAGTTAATGGTGTATGTATAGTTCAGTGTAGGGTTAGGTGTAAGATTTCAAGGTGTATGTGTGTGGATTGCTGTTGGTTTGGTGTGCTTGTGTTGTGTGCATGTGTTTTGGAACAGCAAATTTTTTCCCTAGGAAAAAAATTGCTGTTCTGTATGTTCGATGTTTTAAACTTTCATTGAATAGGGGTCGATATTACAACATTCAAAGTTTTGAAACTTCGATGTTCTAATATAGACCCCAGGGGTCAATGAGCTATGTGTATGTGTGGTTAATACTGTCAGGATCTGGCCAAGACTTTCTCCTGGCTGTCGTCTTGTAGTGCCTTAGGTGCAGTGCTGTCTTTGACAGGATCATGTGCAGATAACTGGAGTGCCAACTATTATGCATGTCAGTGACACCTACTGCTCTGCCACTGACATACCTGGAAGCCACTGTGCTATGTGGAATATACTACATATATAATGGACTTCTTAAAGGCTGTGTAGCTGAGGTGCTAAGGATTTTGTGAATATAGTGCTTTTTGGTACTGTTGCCAGTGGTTATTTTCAATAATTCTTTTTTTTATGTTTGCTTTTACATATAATGGACATGCCTGCACAGTATGCACTCTATGCCCACACCTATAACTCCCAACCTCTGACAGCAAGACATCTGGACAAGGGCAGAAATAACAGTGGAACAAAGGCACAATGATAGGCATGTGTTGTAAATATCACCCTTACATACTGAGAAAGTTGGTAGGTTGAGGGGTTTGCAGTAGCAGCAATTGTCTGAAGGTTATGTAGTCTGAAACCGTACTGTCTGTCATTATTTTGTAATATCACTCTTCAATTATATCTAACTAAACTGCCATAAAAACACAAGTTTATGTAGACTGGATGAAACCCCTAGCCAAACACCTGGACAATCTGCCAAAAAATGTACAGGTGAGAGGTATGGCCACACCAGGATGTGACATCTCAGGTTAGAAAGATACCACAAAAGCAGGAGATCTCCAGCCAGTATATCACCAAGTTTCTGGACTGTTTATGTAGAATGTCATCACTCAACTGGCTGTAGCCACACCTCACAACTGGCCTTGTTGGGCAAGAATGTACATAGCTGGCCTCATAATATTGGTCTATGCATCATACAACTAGTATTCCTTTGGCAAAGCACTGTGATGATCTAAGGATGTCTGCTACTAAGTAATGACACAATACATTGCAGTGTCAGACTACAGATATATATGAAAATGCCTGCTAAACAAACCCAGTACCCTGAGGAAAGTCCTGTGTACTCCTGAGAGGTATGGTTGTAGCACAGAAAACCCTGGACTGGAGTACACTTATTTCTGGAATGGAGTCCCACTCTAACTATAGAAGGTCACACCGGGCATGCTCCCACACTTAGAGCATCACAGGACATGTTGGAACTCACATCGGACTGTATGACTGTATTGCGTATATACTTTAACTATGCCTAAACACACACACACACACACACACACACACACACACACACACACACACACACACACACACACACACACACACATCAGACAGGATTACCCTCAGCTAGCTGTAGGTGTCCCATATGTGATATATCTGCATCTCTTGCGTGCACTACACAAACATATATATGGGCAACAGATAAAATATGTCACGCATACACGCACATAGATGTGGGGAAGTGAGAGACAGACAGACAGAGTGAGTCACACACACACAGATACCCTGAATTGCATACAGTGATGTCCTGCTGTGGACAGTGGCATACCAGATGTAAACAGTTGCATGTGCCAGCATAAAAGATGAGCCCCATTGTGTAATAGTACTGAGGTTGGGGTTATAAAATCACATCACTTGCCTGCGTGTGTGTGTGTGTGTGTGTGTGTGTGTGTGTGTGTGTGTGTGTGTGTGTGTGTGTGTGTATCTGTAGGTCTAAGTACTAGGAGACTGTTCCCAGTCAGTACAGTTCACATTGCCGTACTTCACAAGATCTCCTGCTGTCATTCACCTTAGAAGTACCATTGGACACCCATCACCCCTATAAACTCTGTAGCACATGTGATAACTGCATAACACTGTAGTACAAATAACTACATAGATAGGGGTTCTAATCTCAATACTAGCAACTGTGTGTGCGAGAGTCAGAGAGTGTGTGTTTGTTTGTAGGTGAACCAGTTTTAGGCCATTCCCACCCACAACACTTCCCAGTGCCCCACTTTATCAGTCCTGATGATGTCATTTCCCTTATTAGCACCTTTGGCCAGTTGTCAGCCCAGTAAGCTTTGTAGTGTGTGCGATAACTGTGTAATACTATAGTACAAATAACTAGACAGGCAGGGGTTCTACTCACAGATCCAGCAAGTGTGGGTGTATAAGTGTGTGTGTATATTTGTAGGAAGAAGTATTTTGATAAGTTTCCCACAGAGTGCCCTACTTTATCAGTCCTGCTGATGTCATTTCCCTTATCAGCACCTTTGGCCAATTGTCAGCCCAGTAAGCTCTGTAGCACATGTGATAACTGTGTAACACTATAGTACAAATAACTAGATAGGCAGGGGTTCTAATATCAATACTGGCAAGTAAGTGTGTGTGATAGAAAATCATATTATGTGTGGGTTATACCATTTAGAGTTGTGTACCATCCTGTACACTTCCCATCACCCTACTTTACAAGGCCTGCTGATGTCATTTATCTTAGAAGTACCTTGGGACAAGGTGAAATCATAAAAGCTCCGGGGGTGCATCTGATAACTTGTGTAACACTGTAATATAAATAACTAGATAGGTAGGGGTTCTATTCTCAATCCTGGCAAATGTATGTGTGTGCTTGGGTTGAGAATCATATTGTGTGTGGGTTATACCATTTTGAGTTGTATACCACCCTGTACACTTCCCATCACCCTACTTTACAAGGCCTGCTGATGTCAGTCACCTTAGAAGTACCTTGGGACAAGGTGAAATCATATGAGCTCTGTGGCACATCTGATAACTGTGTAACACTATAGTAGATAAAACTATATAGATATGGGTTCTAATCTCAATACTGGCAAATGTGTGAGTGCATGTGTTTGGGTGAGAATCATATCCTGTGTGAGTTATACCATTTTGATGTGTGTACCATCCATGCCTGTTTACCACCTCCTGATGGCATTGCTTTATATAGTGTGTTAATCGCATCTGCGTCACATGCATGTTAAACCATTGTACAGGCCATACCAGTCATCTGTACGAATGTCTATGGAATATCCACATGTTTGCAATCTATATGTGGTCTGTGTCCCCTAACAATGGCCATGTATGTGATATTGTTGCCATATAGGTCACAGGTAGTGTAGTGACCCACATGCCAGCATCAGATATCATACCTGACTGAAACATCATGTTGATACAACATCTGCTACCCTGTTAGTTGTCCAGGCTTGTAGGAGCTATTGATTACTCTAATTGCCATTTCTGGTGGGTTATCTCACCATCCATGAAAGCATTCACAACATTCCATGTTGTAAGAGGTAGTGGGTTATGTCCCATGCATATAATCTATGTAGGGCATGTCATGTGTATATAGCACTATAGTACATGTAGTTTTACTAATCTGTATATTGCCAACTTTGTTTGTGTTACTGTATGCACATCCCCTGTGTCAGTCTTTACTGTGTGTGTATGCAAAGGATATACCATTTTGTCTCCCTGTTCCACCCTGTGAACTCAGGAATACATACCACAAACCTGTCATACATAGTGCCATGCATGCCACCACTAACTGCATCAGGGTTGAGTGTATGGGAAAGAAATTGCAGGGGCAACAGGTCCTGACAGGTGAATATGTTGCAGTTAATCTAATGGGTAAGCTTGTGAGGGACCTACTGACATTTCTCCAGTAACCTGTTCTGTATGTATGAGCCTGTGGTACTATACAAAACTGAGGTGACATGTCTGAGAGCTACATGTCTGTGACAAGGGGTATGTATGCAAGGTCACACTGTCTGACAACAGTGTCCTTCACACACTGTTGCATGCATAGACACCTGGTAAACGTACATAAAAAGCTGTACCTTAGCTATGAAACAGTGTATTTCCACTCTGCCATACTCCATGCTGGTAATGTCTGCACAAGTTACAGCTTGCAGACACACAGACACCTGGAATACAAACAGAATACAGCATGTCAGACTACATTCAGTCAGTTGTACTAACAGCAATAATGCATAATGGCTAATAAGGTACATACAGCTTTATGTGTACCCATAACAAATGCAAGCAGACAGCACCTTACACAGTATTACATAGCTACACTGTACTATATTCACTCTGTGCATCAGACCCATATTAGCATGTCCCTGCATTGATGGTATGAATGACAGGGATGTGGCACAGGTATTATCATATGCACAGGTTGTGGTGTGGGTTTGCCAGAGGCCTAGGATGAGCCATATGGTTGACATCATTTGTGTGTGTTTGGAGGGGTATTGTATAGATGGGCTGTGCAGAAGTGCTGTGTGTGTCTGAAGGTGACCTGTCTGTGATACAGATATGTGTACGTATGTATGCATACAGTCACATCATGTGGCTGCCCTACACAGGGGTATGTTGGACAACTGTGGACTGCACACAGCAGGGTGTCCAGTTCAATATCTCCAGCCATGGACACGGGAACTGGTCCTGCCAGGGGTCTCACTGGCACCACCAGGCCCAAGGCCAGATGCAGTACTGGTTCCTGATGGTGACTGCTGTCTGCTGGATCCATGTCTATGATGGGACCAGCCAGGACCATGTGCTCATGGCTTGCTCTGTTGTGATGTGGACACCAACTCCCCTTTGTAGTGCTGTTGTTATTGCCACTATGGGAGTGTAAAGGTCAATGGCCCCGTAGACTCTCAGCTGATGTTGGTGTTGATCTACGTCCATGTGGCTGGCGCCCATCTCCCAACACACATTCTAGCACAGACATGCCATGGTCGAGGATTGCCGAGGTCTCACCCCACTGTCTATTTATGACCTCAGTATTTTGACATGTGGCCTCAACAAGGTCATGCATGGCACCACTTAAATCAGGAAGACTTGCATCCAACACCCTGAGTATTTGTCTGGTGTTGCAGTCGCTACATGCCTGTGCATCCAAGACAGCCCGAAACATGCATCTGGTGACACCTGCTGTGGCACTTGCGACAGCAGCTTTACAAGCAGCAGTCCTCCTGTGAGCACCCCTTTCCATCCGCCTGTGTGGGACCTCACCTGTACTCTGGCTATGGCCAGTGTCTACACTCACACCTGCCATAGTCACCACACTAGCATGTTCTATGCCACCACCTGCTGACTGTCCATCATCTGTGACTGCTGGGGATGGGGTATGTGTGGGCATTGTGACTGTGTGCGGGGACATTGTGGATGACTGTGGGATGACAACCGATGGCACAGATTCAGCCTCTGATAACCCCACTTGTGCCTGACTATAACCATCATCATTGTCAGAGTCTGCAGACAGACATCAGATTCTGAGTGGGAGGGACCATGACCACCATGTCCACCTGTGGAGGGAAGACAACATATGTAAATTAATACCTGCACTATGACATTTGCTGCTACACACACACACACACACACACACACACACACACACACACACACACACACACACACACACATGCGCATGTGCACACACACGCACACACATGCAGATGAGGTGGCAGACAGGCATTACAAAGACCTCACATTAGTCAACTGGTGACATTCACAACACAGTTATACCACTACATACACACCCTGGACAGGCCCTCGACATCATGCACTACAGCCCTTTCCACTTACTGTTACTTCTTACATACACCTCTTTGATACGTGAGTAGTGTTAGTAGGTGATGGGCCTTCAAGTAGCATCCACTGTACCCATGTACACATAATTGCTGTTCACCTGTATAGCACAGTGGCAACTCCTACAGAACATACCTCACAACTGTGCAGAGTGTTGCTGAATGTCTACATGTGTGGCTCATATTTCTGGTCTATTCTTCATAAATCCTGTGTTTGTCTGACACATTACTGGGATGATCTGAGGACTGGTGTCACTAATTAATGACAGATTTTGAGTTTTACACTTCAGAACCTGCAGTACATGTATGTTAGAAATGAACCGGTTACAATAACAACCTTCTAATCTTACAGTGGATATTATAAGTGTAGATACCCCTGTTAACATGCCAGATTTGTCTGATATATAACGTGACATGAAAGAAATCATGTGATAACATTTCCCACCTTTAATGTGACCTATAACCTGTGCAATCTAATTGAAGAACAAACACATGATTTAGGGGTAACATATAGAAGTTGAAATACTTAGAATAGGCTGGATGCATGACTGTGCACACCCTTAAACTAATATTTTGTTAAAGCACCTTTTGATTTCATAATAGCAGTCAGTCCAATTGGGAAGGTGTGTATCAGCATGGCACATCTCGACTTAGCAATACTTGTACACTCTCTCTTGTAGAAGCCCTCCAACTCTGTCAGATTGTGAGGGCATCTCTTCTGCACAGCCCTCTTCAAGGCACTCCACAGATTTTCTATTGGATGTAGGTGTGGACTGTGGATGGGCCATTCCAAAATGTTGATTGTCTTCTGGTGAAGGCATTTTTTTTGGATATGGATGCATGGTTTTGGTCATTGTCGTGTGGAAAGGTGTAATTCCTCTCCATCTACAGCCTTCTAGCAGACACATGAAGATTTTGGGCCAAAAGGGACTGGTATTTGGAACTGTTCCTAATCCCCTCCACCTTGGCTAAAAGCCCACTTCCAGCTTATGAACAGCAAACCCAAAGCAGGACACTGCCATCACCATGCTTCACCATGGGGATGGTGTTCTTTTGGTGATGCACAGTGTTGTTATTGTGCTAAACAAACCTTTTGGTATTGTAGCCAAAAAGTGTAACTGTGGTCTCATTACACCATTTCACATTTCCCCACATGCTTTTGGGAGACTTGATGTATTTTTCTTGTGAAATTCGACCTGGATGTTGTTCTTTGTGAGAAAATGCTTCCAACTTCCAACCCTACCCCATAGGCTAGACATGGAGAATCCCTGCAACTCCTTTGGTGTTGCTGTAGATCTCCTGGCAGCCTCTCTGATCAGTTTGGATCTTGTCTTTTCCACACATTTGGAGGGATGTCCAGTTCTTTGCAATGCCACTTTTGCCTCATATTTTCACCACCATTTGATGACTGTGTTCACTGTGTTCCATGAAATATGCAATGCTGTAGAAATGTGTGTGTACCCTTCTCTGGGCTGATTTCTTTCACAAAGGAGATCCCTTTGCTGCTTTGTAAGCTGTATGCGAACTATGGCTGTTGCTGTAACAGGCAACTGAGCATACCTCTCAACCCGGAAACATCAAAAATCTTGACAAAGGCCCATGAAAATAGGTACAAATCTGTATGCTGATTAAAGTAAAAGTTACATACATAATTATGTAACCCCACCTACTCCAATGTAATTGTGGGATACCAACTTTCAAATGCAAACTAAGAACAGATGACCAAACTATGGCCTCAGAGTCCCCCTGCAGCCATTCCAATGTCCCATTTCTTGGATATTTCACCCCATTTACCATAAACACTATAATGTACATATTGCTTTACTTCTACAATGATTATTTGGATTTCCTTAAAATTTTTATTTTACATTTTATAGTACAAACACTAATAGACATCTTCTACTAATAGACATCTGCTAAACAAAGCAACACAACCTCACAATGAAAATAGACTTAGCATTAAAACTTCTCTGCCTTTGAAACTCACATTCATTGAAACAGCATTAAAACCCACATTCAAAGAAAATGCATCTGACCAGTGGCAGATAAAGATTGCTTTTGGGCTGTTTTCAAATAATAGGCCCCTTGCACACAAAACATACACGTGTTTTTTGGCACACCTTCCTGACTGTATTAAATTATATTCCTTGTATAATACAGCACACTTGTTAGAGTACATTTTAAATGTATTGTTTTGAACATTTTTCCAGTAAGCAATGAAACAAAATGCATGAACCAATAATGACAAAATTGCCCAATTCAGAACATTTCCATCATAAAAGTCTCCTCAAACTTCTACAATCCACCAGTAAATATTGTATGCCCAATCTCTGCAGAAGTAAAAGTCATCTAAATTCCACATTAAAGAGATCTGTAACAAATGAACTATATTTCATTATTTCATCTACAAGTAAAGTGCCTGTGTTAGCCTTGAAGAATAAATTGCCTATGTTACATTAAAAAAAATATAAGCTAGTAATATTTCAAAAGGGAATGGATGGCAAACTGATAACAGGTTCATCGTTACTAGGTATCTCCACCAAAGGAGAACATTCTCAGGACTGTAGCATCAGATCCACCCCCTTTAAAAGTATAACACAGTACAGTATCAGCAATCCATCTACATAGTGTGGGAGTAGAACCCACAGCCTTCTGCAGCAAAAGCAAGTATACTATCTGTTGTGCTACTAACAATGCAAATAGACTTTGCATAAGCAGCACTAAACTTATCTTTTCCTGAAGAACTGTGCAGCACAAGAAATCAGGTAAAAGCCAAAATTCGTTGTGGGGGGACAAAGGCCCAAAACTGGGGACACATTGTTTGCATAATCTTAGAAAGTTGCTAGAATAAAATGTTGTGTTACCATGTTTTCCCTGAAAGATAGGAAGACTGAAACTTAAATGGCTAACATTATTTAGTGAATTTAGTTCTCACTGATTTGCCAGAAAACCACAAATATTATTTTATTTTACATTTGTTTACCGGGAAAGTCCAACTTGAAAGAAAGCCAATTTTCATTGGAGGCCAAGGGAGAAATGCTCCAGAGTCAGACACATATCTTTGTATCATTGGAGGAAACCGGAGCACCCAGTGGAAACCTACACAAATGCAGGGAAGAGATGCAAACTCAACACAGAAGGCACTTCAGCTGAGAATCAAACCAGATAACCTCTCACTGTAAAACAACAATGCTACCACACTTCACCACCTAAATTTTAAGAGAAACAGACCAAAAGTATGAGCCAAACATAGACCAAAAGTATGAGCCAAACATTCCGGGCATTCTGTGAAAAACTGTACAGTTGAGAGCTATTCAGTCAGAAGTGGTGGTATGGGTAGGGAACTCAGGCTCTTGCTCCTTGTACCTAAAGTACAGGGTTTGAGCCTGAGTAACCCTAACCACCAGATAAACCTAACAGGCATTTTCTCTCTCTCTCTCACATACATACACACACACCCCTAAATTAACTACAGACCTGTTCTCATCTCTGAATAACAGAGCACTTCTAAAATAAACACAGAAATGACCACCAGACAGCACTTCTAATTAATATGAATGAATGCACACACACCCCTAAATTAACTACAGAGATGTTCTCGTCTCTGAACAGAGCACTTCTAAAATAAATGCAGAAATGACCACCAGACAGCACTGCTAATTAATATGAATGAATGCACACACACCCCTAAATTAACTACAGAGCTGTTCTCATCTCTGAACAGAGCACTTCTAAAATAAATGCAGAAATGACCACCAGACAGCACTTCTAATGCAGTAACAACAGAGTACTTCTAAATGCACACACACACCCTTCTAAATTAACTAGAGACCTGTTCTCATCAATGAATAACAGAGTGCTTCTAAATTAATGTAACACAGCACTTCTAAAATAAATGCAGAAACAGTAAAAGTGACCACCAGACAGCACTTCTAATTAATATAAATAAATGCAGTAACAGTTCTAAATTAACTACAGACCTGTTCTCATCAATAATAAATGAAGTACAGAAACAGTAATGGTCCGGTGACCGTCTCATAATTTAAATGCAATTGCATGCGCCCAGAAAGAATGGACTGCAGCAGCAAACACTAGCAAAAGTAAAAGGTTCGGACCTGTTTGCAGCAGTAACTGTCTCTGTTCACAGTACACACCCCCCCTAAATTTACTATGGACCTGTTTTCATTTCTGAATAACAGAGCACTTCTAAATTAACATAACAGAACACTTCTAAAATAAATGCAGAAATGACCAACAGATATCACTTCTAATGCAATAACAACACAGCACTTCTAAATACACACACACACCATGGTGGTGCAGCGATAGCATTGTTGCCTAACAGCAAGAGGTTCTCCTGTTCGATTCTCGGCTAGAGCGCCTTCTGTGTGGAGTCTGCATGTCCTCCCCATGGTCGAATGGTGTTCGAAAGACATGCGTGAATGGGTGTGCCTTAGTTGAAGGTTGGGCGTCGGACTGGCACCTCAGCACCATAAAAAAATTGACTGACAATCATTAGCGGACCAGAGTTCCACTGTGGCGACCCCTAACTGGGAAAAGCCAAAAGAAAAACAACAACAACCTTCTAAATTAACTATGGACCTGTTCTCATCAATGAATAACAAAGCACTTCTAAATTAACATAACAGAGCACTTCTAAAATAAATGCAGAAACAGTGAAAGTGACCACCAGACAGCACTTCTTCTTATTAATATAAACGAATGCAGTGACAGTTCTGAATTAACTACGGACCTGTTCTCATCAATAATAAATGAAGTAGAGAAACAGTAATGGTCCGGTCTCATAATTTAAATGCAATTGCACATGCCCAGAAAGAACAGACTGCAGCAACAAACACTAGCAAAGGTAAATAGTTTGGACTTTTTTGCAGCAGTAACCGTCTCCGTTCACAGTACACATGCCCCTAAATTAACTATGGACCTCTTTTCATCTCTGAATAACAGAGCAATTCTAAAGTAACATAACAGAGCACTTCTAAAATAAATGCAGAAATGACCACCAGACAGCACTTCTAATGCAGTAACAGCAGAGCACTTCTAAATACACACACACCCTTCTAAATTAACTAAAGACCTGTTCTCATCAGTGAATAACAGAACACTTCTAAATTAATATAAATGAATGCAGTAACAGTTCTAAATTAACTACAGACCTGTTCTCGTCAATAATAAATGAAATGCAGAAACAATAATGGTCCGGTCTCGTAATTTAAATGAAATTGCATGCGCCCAGAAAAAATGGAAATGTAGCAGCGAACACTAGCAAAGGCAAATAGTTCGGACTTGTTTGCAACAGTAACTGTCTCCGTTCTCATCACATTAATAACTAACAGCAGCAACTGGAAAGTTTTCCTTAGCAAAGACAGAACACTTTGGAGTTGGACCTGTTCTCAAGCTTCTCATCAAGTGGTAACTGTAACTATATGCAGCAGTAACTGTTCTCTGTTCTCATCACATACAGCAACTGGAAAGTTTTCCTTACCTAGAGATAACACACACACACACACACTACTTTTACTGCCCATAATTAGTCACACCCCTCGAGCCCTCAACCAATTTCAACAGGCTAGCAGGCTGCTCACGATGCTGATGTCATCTCACATGCCTCTGCATGTGATGATGTCAGCAAAAATAAAATAATAAAAAAAAAAGCCAGGAAATTCAAGAAGAAAGGGGCCACTCAGGAATTCGTGGCACCCCATTATTTGGACCTCAAAACCGGTAAATGCCTAGGAATTCGGTACGGTTGAGAGTTCTGCAACTGAGCAAATGTTAGGATAATCCTGGTAGGACAGCTGACCATGCTGTTAATCAAAGAGTCTCTGTAATTGATGGCAGGTGTTTACCCAAAAAGACGTAATGTTATAATTATATTGAAAGCTGCTTCAACACAGTATTAGCTTCAGCCTGTACACACGTATGCAACTAGCTTCTTGTATGTTTCTCATGTGTCATAATTGTTCCCCTAACAGATTTGTTAGTTTTACAATGGAATTGTATAGGATATAGGTCACATGAAAGGTTGGAAGGGTTCAGAAATGTTTTATTGTGCTCTCATTTTTGTATATTCGACCTGTGTTAAAGAGAAGGAAGCTTAGAACCTAAAGTGGTATCATTATTTGTTGTTTTTATTGGTCAAATATGTTATGAAGTATTTTTTATTATGCACCCATAATGATTGTTTATATCAAGTGTATAATTTATTGTGTATATATACACATACATGAAATTAGGAAGGCACTTGATGTTTAAACATTTTGTAATATGTTTTTAATTGTTTTTTACAGCAATAGCCTAAGCTACGTTAGTATATCTGTATAAGCTGTCAATACATGTTAAAATTAGATGCTGTTTATTTAATGATTAGGAGGAAGTGATGTCACCATTAATTAATTTATATATACTGGTTTTAAAATGATTGTTTTTTGGCCTGAGGAAGCCTTTGGGTGAAAGCGCTTGCCATGATTTTGTACTATTAAAAGGACTTGTTTTTGTTATTGTTCTTGGATCGTTCTTGGTGAAGTGAAAACTGCCTGTTTATGTGAACTGCCTTTTTGCATTACATTGTACTTTTGTATGAAGTGCTTGTGTATTTAGCACAAACGATAGCGCAAGTCATTTCTGAGTGTTTGGATGTCTCGTTTATGAGGAGCATATTGCCCTGCCATTATTCTCTCCTGTGTTTTATTTTAGTTTATATTGCCTGTCATTAGCCACCACTTACAACCACACCATACCCGTGTCATCTATCAGCACAGTATGAACCTGCATTGTACTCCTGGTCCTGATGTGTCATGTTCCCTCCAATGAGGGTCAGTACATTGCATAAACCACCATTCATCATTCACATTGGTGTAGAGGGATGACAGTAGCCATCTTCCTTGGAGATGGGATGTCAATGGTGCTCAGGCTTTGCTTGCATACAGTGTGTAATGGAGCAGGAAGCATATGCCTGAGTTCATGTAGGATGCAGGCAGGAATGTTATCATGTCCTATGGAGACTTGCTTTTGTTAACTTTGATTAGGCAGTATGCACCTGTTCCTTGATGATGAGGGGAGGGATGTGGGTGCTGTGCATATCCACCTATACTAATGGTGAACCAGGGGGGGTGATGTTTGCCCTAAACCTGTCTACAGCAGGTTGGCTGTAGCTATGGTGTGTGTGTATGTGGTGTGATTGACGACCATTACAGGGTGGGTTGGGTTGTTGCCTCTGAGATTGCAGACATATGTGAAGATGGCCTTGTGATTGCCCTTGGCGTATGTGTCCAATGTGTACTCTTAGTTAGCCTTACAGTAATCCAATTGTGACCTTATATGCTCATTCAGACAAAGATTGACTTGCTGCCAAGTTGGTGCCTGCTCCTACTTTGCCCTGTACAGACAATATAGCGACTGATTATGTGGTTGTGTATTGCTGCTGTCCAGCAAAGGGGATTACTCTACCTTGGTGGAGACAGGTTTTACAAGTAAGGTATTGCTGAGCCCATACAGCTATGTAGGTGGTCATATAGCTGTTTGTAGTAGGCATGGACACAAGGTCATAACACAATTGGACACCTCTCCAATTTCAACCTGATAATCATGCTTATTCTAGTACCCATGTCTGTGTCCGGGCAATGTAACAACCAGTAGATGTAGAAATCTAACTCTGTTGGATGCACAGAAACTAAGATTACACACGTGTACAATATGTACAGCTTATTTACCTGACATTTTGCATCCAATGTCTGTTGTTATGAGGCAGCCATGTACACTTAGTCATACATACATGTGCACAGGTAATACCTGCTATACATTTCTGTTCTATGTCAGTATGGCACACTGTATTTGCACTCTTGCTGCTCAGTCATTCCTCTCAGCCTGTTAGAGCAGGACATCTGGAGGATGCCACACATACATGGGGGGTGATGGGCCAAAATTAGTGATACTTTCTTAATATTGTTGTAACACACTTAAGTCATTTGATAGCACAGTAGCATTTGCATTCACAGACATACCCTGGAGGATGTGCAACACTCATATGGCAAGAAGACAGGAGAAAGGCTAGGAGTGTGTTAGTGAGGGTAAGAACTTTTAATGTTGGCAGTATGACTGGTATAGGCACAGAGCTAGCTGATATGATGGACAGTAGGAAGGTTGATATATTGTGTGTGCAAGAGACCAGATGGAAGGGGAGTAAGGCTAGGTGTACTGGAGGTAGGTCCAAATTGTTCTATCATGGTGTGGATGGGAGGAGAAGTGGTGTATGGGTTATCCTGAAGGAACAGTATGCCAAGAGTGATTTTGGAGGTGAAAAGAGTGTCGGACAGAGTGATGTTTATGAAGCTGGAAACTGATGGTGTAATTATGAATGTTGCTAGTGCATATGCTCAGCAAGTTGGGTGTGTGATGGATGAGAAAGAAAAATCTTGGAGTGATTTGGATGAAGTTGTGATGACTGCACTCGAGGGTGAGAGAGTGGTTATTGGAGCAGATTTCAATGGGCATGTTGGTGAAGGGAACAGAGGGGATGAGGAAGTGATGGGTAGGTATGGTGTTAAGCAAAGGAATGCAGAAGGTGAGATGGTAGTGGATTTTACAAAAAGGATGGACATGGCTGTGGTGAATATGTATTTTAAGAAGTGGGAGGAGCATAGGGTAACATATAAGAGTGGAGGAAAGTGCACACAGATGGATTATATCCTATGCAGGAGGGCCAGTTTGAAGGAGATTGGAGACTGTAAAGTGGTGACAGGGGAAAGTGTAGTTAGGCAGCATAGAATATTGGTCTGTGGGATGACGTTGGTGATCAAGAAGAGGAGGAGGAGTGTGGGGCCAGCACCAAAGATGAAACGGTGGAAATTGAAAAAGGGTGTTTGTGAGGTTGAGTTCAGGGAAGAGTTAAGACAGGTACTGGGTGGCAGTGAAGAGTTACCAACTATCTGGGTAACTACAGCAGAGCTAGTAAGGGAGACAGCTAGAAAGGTGGTTGGTGTGACATCTGGACAGAGGAAGGAGGACAAAGAGACCTGGTGGTAGAATGAGGAAATACAGGAGAGTATACAGAGAAAGAGGTTGGCAAAGAAGAAGTGGGATTGTCAGAGAGATGAAGAAGAGAGAGGTGGTGAAGGCTAAGGATGAGGCATATGAAGAATTGTATGAAAGGTTGGACACTAAGGATGGAGAAAAAGACCTGTACCGATTGGCTAGAGAGAGGCACTGAGTTAGGAAAGGTGTGCAGCAAATAAGGGTGATAAAGGATAATAAGGGAAACATGCTCACAAGTGAGGAGAGTGTGTTGAACAGATGGAAAGAGTACTTTGAGGGGCTGATGAATGAAGAGAATGAGATTGAGAGAAGGTTGCATGATGTGGGTATGGTGAATCAGAAAGTGCAATGGATTAGCAAGGAAGAAGTAAGGATAGCTATAAAGAGGATAAAGAATGGAAAGGCTGTTGGTCCAGATGACATACCTGTGGAAGCCTGGAGGTGTTTAGGAGAAATGGCAGTGGAGTTTTTAGCCAGATTGTTTAATGAAATCTTGGAAAGTGAGAGGATGCTTCAGCAGTAGAGAAAAAGTGTTTGGGTACCAATTTTAAGAATAAGGGTGATGTGCAGAGCTGTAGTAACCACACAGGGATAACATTAATCAGTCACAGCATGAAGTTTTGAGAAAGAATAGTGGAAGCTAGGTTAAGGAGGGAGGTGATGATTAGTGATCAGCAGTATGGTTTCATGCCCGGAAAGAGCACTACAGATGTGATGTTTGCTCTGAGAGTGTTGATGGAGAAGTGCAGAGAAGGTCAGAAGAAGTTGGATTATGTCTTTGTGGATTTAGAGAAAGCAGATGGCAGGGTGCCTAAAGAGAGGAGTTGTGGTATTGTATGAGGAAGTCAGGAGTGGCAGAGAAAGATAAGAGTGGAACAGGATATGTACAAGGGTAGTGTGACAGTAGTAAGGTCTGCAGTAGGAGTGATGGATGCGTTTAAGGTGGAGATGGTATTACCCCTGGACCCTTTCTTATTTGCAGTGGTGATGGACAGGTTGACAGATAAGATCAGACAGGTGTCCTTGTTGACTATGATGTTTGCAGATGACATTGTGATCTGACCCTGGAGAGGTGGAGATATGCTCTAGAGAGGAGAGGAGAGGAGAGGAATGAAGGTCATCAGGACTAAAAGAGAATATATGTGTGTGAATGAGAGGGAGGATATAGGAATGGTGAGGATGCAGGGAGTAGAGTTTGCGAAGGTGGATGAGTTTAAATACTTGTGATCAACAGTTCAGAGTAATGATGAGTGTTGAGGAGAGGTGAAGAAGAGAATACAGGCAGAATGGAGAGGGTGGAGAAGAGTGTCAGGAGTGACTTGTGGCAGACGAGTACCAGTAAGAGTGAAAGGGAAGGTCTACAAGAGGGTAGTGAGACCAGCTATGTTATATGGGTTGGAGATAGTGGCATTGACAAAGGATGAAGCTGCCAATTAAGAGGAAAAGAGGAATGCCTAAGATAAGGTTTCTAGATGTGGTGAGAGAGGACATGGAGGTGGTTGGTGTGACAGAGCAAGATGCAGAGAACAGGAAAAAATGGAAATAGATGATCCGCTGTGGTGACCCCTAATGGGAACAGCCAAAAGAAAAAGAAGATGTTGCAATGTCAGTCTTCACAGATTTGCTAGTGATTTGCCAGACATAACACTATATGAGTAAATGACTACAAATATGAGGCACAGCAAGTCTTGTTGAGACATGTCTGTTGAACTTCCTATTTCCCATTATTACATACCCCCTACTCCATTGCATTACATGCTTACTTGACATACTTTTTTCCCAAGTATAGTTGGTTTGATTCTGATTTCTGTTTGTTTGTTTGTCTGTTTGTCTCCAAGATGTCTCTTTTTTTCTCTCTCTCTGTCTACCCATGTAGAGGTATAGACCTGTTTTGCATAGGCAGCAGTTTGCCTTTTGTAGGTAATGCTCATGAGCAGCTGATGGCCTGTGCACTAATTGGTGCCCCCCACTTGCTAATTACATGCAGAACTGCTGTGTTATTCCTATAGCCAATGGCATGGCAACACACTCCTATGATTGAGTATTTCATGTGGGCATTACACCTTTTCCTTGCCTGTGAGAACATCATGGAAGTGTGTAAACAACGGTATCACAGAGGGTAGTTGGAAATACCTCTTACAATGAAAACTGTGGAGACACCCCAACAAAATGCGGGAGAATGTTCCAGACATAGGGACAGACTGTAAGTATTGCTGTTATGCAGCTGGATTAATGCTAGTTTAACAGAGTTTGTGTGGACATGGTTAGTCTGCGTGATTTTAAGTCTGACAGTGTTATGTGGTTGACATGAATATGAGCTAACTGATAACAATGTCCAAATAGTCCAAATAATACTGCCCACTCTAGCCCAAAATAAACAGCTATTATTCTAGCTGACAAATTTAGTGCAAATTTTACTCCTGCTCTGGTTATGACTATTCTGCATATTCTACAGTTGCAGATCCTTCCTGTAATTACCATATAATAAGTCTTCTCAGCTCTCCCTCTAAAGCTAAGACTACCTCATCCATGGGCCTTGCTAACATACATGGTTTCCTGATTCATTATCATTATCAACCTCTTTTTAACCATTTCTGACATGGAGTTGAGTGTTCTTATCAACTGTCACCACATTTCTTGATTCAGTGCCACTCTCCTACTTTCTTCAGGAGTTATGTTTGACTGTCACATGCCCACTCTCATGGAAACCAACTTTTTTTGGATGTCCTCATTTCCTCTTGCATTCTTCCTGTGTCCTGCATTTCCTTCCCCAAACTGTATTTTGCTTCCTTGCACATATACCTTAATCACCATAATCACTTCTCTTTAACCTTCTTTGCATTTGGAGCTCCTTGAGCTTCTGCTCTGATGTCATAATTTTGGCATCTGTCTGAAAGTGTGCATTCTACCACCCAGCTCAGGCACTTTGTCTCTATCTTCTCTAGATTCCTCAGCTGCTCTGCCTTTGCTGCTCAGGTTTCTGTACCATACTGGAGTATTGGTCACAGCACTGCTGTGTACACCTTACTGGCTGCAGCAGCTCTGATTCTAGCTTGATCCCCTCCTTCAGACTTCACATCTCCCAGCTACCCCTCCCACATAATCAAAGCCGTTAAGCTGTTCCATTGTTTTCCCTTCTATTTTAGTTTTCAGATTCCTCTGATTTCCTCCATCTGCTGCCATGGCAAATGTCTTGTCTGTATTCATAGTCATCTGGCGTGCCTTCAGATTTGCATTCATTTGCTGAAATTCCTTTGCAGAGGTTGCCTGTAATGCCACATCATCTGCATACAGCAGCTTTGTTGATCTATCCTCAACAGCCTGTTTACTAGTCAATCATCAGTATAAATGGCAGTTGGCTGACAGCAGAACCCTGATGCATACCTACTCCCACTGGGAACTCCTCTGTGAACCTGAACACTGTACTTTTGTCATTAATTCCTTGCCCGTAACCTGCACTAATTCTGCCAATGTTTCTGGGACACTGAATCATTACAGGAATGCCCAAATCAGCTTTACTGGGACCTTGTGATATGCTTTCGCTAAGTTTAGGAATGTGAAGGTGGACTCTTTCCTCATCTCTACCTTCTCCTCCACTATCAGTCTTACTCCAAACATCTGATTGGTTATGCTGCATCCTGATATGAATCCAAACTGTTCATGTTCCATCTTACTTTCCACTACTCTGTGTATTCATTTATCAGTCACTTCATATGGTGTGACTGGATTTTGATATCTCTGTACTGCCCACATTTGTAAATGCTCCTTTGTGTATACTGGCAATACAACACTTATTCTCCAGTCATCTAGCATATGTCTTTATGTCAATACTGGTATGAGTATCATCAGGAACTATTTCATACATTCATAAGTTCAATGGTAAGTACTAGGCTAGCTGCCCTCGGGGGGGGGGGGGGGCATTTTAAACCTCGCCAATTTCCCTTTCAAAGATGAGAATCAATGCATGTACCTTGTAACTGTGAGGTAAGCACCATAACCATTATACTAACTCCTCCCAAACATTTCTCCACCAACTCATGCAACAGTTTGATAATATGTGTATTGACTTCATGTTGATCTGCTGCTTCTCCTGAATTAATTTTCCTAAGTGCTCTTCTTACCTCTTCTAGAGTGTGTTCTTCTT
This sequence comes from Protopterus annectens, assembly GCF_019279795.1. Lineage (NCBI taxonomy): Eukaryota > Metazoa > Chordata > Ceratodontiformes > Protopteridae > Protopterus > Protopterus annectens. Next base: position 81,535,622 of record NC_056726.1, on the reverse strand, counting down.
TCCTCTTCTATCATAGGCTGTGTCTGGGACAGCACAGACTCCATGAGAATTTTTTTTCAGAAGCTATTGGAAGTACTCCTTTCATATGACTTTGCAGTAGTCCTGAGGAGTAGTGAGAAGGTTGTTGGTTGAATCCCTTATGAAGGGTGTTGGATGACTATCTTATTTATCTTTTTGTCTTTGCTTTGCAATGTGATGTTTTTTTTGTGCCATCTGCTGAGTCAATTTCCAGAAGTTGGTAAAGTGGCATTAATGCCTTGCTCTTGGTTATTCTGACTGCTCTCTTAATCTTTTTTTCATTCTTAGCCTGATCCATATTTTCTATCTCCCACTTATTCCTGCACTCCTTCTTTCTTTTGATGACTTCCTGGACTTCCATATTTCACCTCCAACTTTCTTTATATACCTTATTCCCATACTTGGCTCAACTGCATATCTGTTCTATATAGTCTTCATGCATGCTATTTTGAGATCATGGAATTTTTCTTTCATGCCACCTATTTCCTCTTCTTCCTAAAGTGCTAGAACCCTGAGCACTTCATTGAACTCTTTTGCTTTCACTCCAGTTAACATTACGGTCTTCAGCCTAGTCTCCATTGACCTTAGAGACTTCTTTGACCACAGCTGATTATGACCACAATTGGTGTATGCTATGGGCCATGAGTTTCACTGAGAATGACATTGCAATCTCACTTTGCAATCTCTGATTTTCAACAATGCCCTTTCCTTACTTGATGAACCATGTGTAGGCCACCATCATGCCATTTGCCAGACAGACAGGCACATAGAATGGTTTCTCCTTCTTTACTCCTGTTGCCCCACCCATGTGGACCCAGGCAGTACTCATATCTTGTTCTGTCTATCTTGATATGAACAGTCAGTTCCTTATTATCAACACTAACTCATGCAGACTGTTTTATTTAGTAAACCCTGCATCTGCTACCTGAATGCATGCACTCTTTTTCTTGCCATCACAACCCTGCTGTGAGGCACAGTTTGACATTATGAATATTTCCCTCTCTTTACAATGGAGTCTGATTGCCATGAGTCAATCACTAATTCTATGACATCCCTCACTGTCTTAAGAAGACACTCACTCACCAAAGTTCCCATACCATTCTTGTCTATCCTCTCCTTGAGTAGTAGACTCTGGATCCCAAGACAAGTGAGTTTGCTGCACTGCCTTTCCACCTTGTTTCCTGGATATGTAGAATGCCCTATTCAGTGAAGTAATCCACAGCTCATGGTTGGTAGCTTGACTGGTTTTATGTTTAGATTTCACTCAACAGAACTACCCAGGTAACACCGAAAGGGCATCTAGACACCTGCTATCCATTGATTCAAGGCTCCTGGGTTATAAGGTCTGCACACACACTGACGCACATAGACCCCATCTCACTATTGCCATGGGTCCCAGGTTACCTGATCATCAGAACAAATACTGCCTGTCTGAAATCCTGTTTAACCCTTTAATGTAAGCCTGTCCACGGGTTGCAGTCCTGAAGCCTGGAAAACAGCTGTTGGAATGCTGTTATATAAGGATGGTCAAACCATGGACCATGCTAATTACATACTTATTATTCTCACTTAGTCTTCTATGCTAAGCTATTGAATGTATTATCTCAGATCTCATTAATGTGGACATTGAAAATCTCTTAACTCTGGATCTCCATCAATTTGGCTTAGTCAAAGGAAGGTCTTGCCTCTTTTTACTTTGAAAATTTCTTTGAAAAGGTCAGCAAAGCAGTGAATAGCAGTTAGGCAGGGCATATAGTATATCTGATCCTGGCAAAGGCCTTTAACACTTTTCCTAATGCAAGCACTCTTGAGAGACATAAACCTGAATATATATCCATGTTTTGTGGTGGATTGCTAATAGGTTGTCTGACAGAACCCATGTGTTTAGAGTCAAAGGCCCCACTTCTGATAGAAAAAATGTTGTCAGTGGTGTACTGTAGATCTCAGTATTTGGCTTAGCCTATCTTCCATCAATTTCTCACAGCTTCAGACCAACTGCCTGTCTGAAATCCTGTTTAACCCTTTAATGTAAGCCTGTCCACGGGTTGCAGTCCTGAAGCCTGGAAAACAGCTGTTGGAATGCTGTCATATAAGGATGGTCAAACCATGGACCATGCTAACTACATACTTATTATTCTCACTTAGTCTTCTATGCTAAGCTATTGAATGTATTATCTCAGATCTCATTAATGTGGACATTGAAAATCTCTTAACTTCACACTGGAAGTATATCCCTCATTGGTGAGATCAGACCATAAACTAATCTCACTGGAGATCCACATCCCACCCTCACCCCCAACAAAAAAGACCACAGTGAAGAACTTCTCAAAAGCCAACTTCACACTTCTTAAGACTGGTGTGGTATCCTTCAAGGCCCCTGAGCCATTGGAAACCACAACCCATGCTGCTGAATCCCTTACAAATGCTTTCTACGAGCACCTCCAGGATTGCATGGATCAAGCAATCCCAAATAAAATCAAGACCCTTTCCACCAAAGGCAAGCGCCCGATCTGGTGGACCCCAGCCATAAACAAACTTTACAACAAGAGGAGAAAGCTACTACAAGATAGAACAAAATCCCTAAAAGGGAAGACATCTCTGAACAATACCAGTAAAAAACTACGATCACTCATAAAATCATCCAAGGCCAACTTTGAGAGAAAAATCGCCAAGGACTCAAAATACAATCATAAGGCCTTCTTTAGCTATGTTAGAAATCTGGGTGGAAACTCCCAGATATGCTCAGAATTAGTCCAAAATGATACAAAAATCACTGAACCCACAGACATTGCAAACATACTGGCAGACAGGTTCAGTGCAAATCCCCCCCCCCCCAAAAGGAGAAATATCTATCCCAGCAGAGTGTAGCCTCCCAATCATCTCAAATGCCCAGGTGAGAGCTGCTCTCTCTAAAGCTAAAAACACAGCATCAATGGGACCGGATGGTGTCCCCGGCTGTGTGCTACATGAACTCATTGTGGAACTAAAACCACACATAAGGCTGCTGTTTAATCTTAGCCTTACCACAGGATACGTACCCAACGAGTGGCGTACGGCAACTGTGGTCCCACTCCACAAAGGCAGTGCTTCTACGGACCCTGGTAATTACCACCCCATAAGCTTAACAAGCCTGGTCTGCAAAGCTATGGAGAGGATCATAATGGAACTCATAAATAAAGACATAGGGGACCTACAGACATTGGATCCTACCCAATTCGGCTTTGTCAAGGGCAGATCATGCCTCTTGAACTTGGTCGACTTTTTTGAAACAGTCACCAAGGCCATTGATGAGGGTAAGGCAGTTCACACAGCCTACCTTGACCTTGCAAAAGCTTTCAACACAATACCCCACTCGGGTATCATAGAAAAGCTCACCAGCTTAAATGTAAACCCATATGTCACAAGATGGGTTGCAAACTGGCTCAAGGACAGAACCCACAGGGTTAGAGTTGCTGCTGCCATGTCAGACTCCAAGCCGGTCACAAACGGTGTCCCACAGGGCTCAGTCCTGGGCCCCCTCTTGTTCGGCATCTACTTTTCAGAAGTGCAGGCAAACATAGGAGGATTGTGGCTGACAAAGTTTGCAGATGACTGCAAACTGGGCGCCATAGTTGAAAATCCATCAGACACAGATATCCTTCAGAGAGGTCTCATAGAAACGGATAACTGGTGCCAGAGCCATGGCCTTAAGCTAAACGCCAAAAATGTATAGTCATACCCTTTGGTAAAACAAGGTAACCCCAAGTTGCCACATAGGTGGCAATCCATTAAGCACAGAAGAGGTTATCAGGGACCTGGGGACCCAAGTTGACAGTAACCTTTCTTTTGACACTCACATTGCCAAAGTGGTTAGGAGGACCTTCTACATTGCCCACCTGATTATGAAGGGATTCACATCCAGATCAAGGGAGGTCATTGTTCCCCTGTACTCTTCACTTATCAGACCAATGATTGAGTACAATGCCCCATTCGGAATGTATCTTACCCGACACCTGCAGCAATTGGAAAGACCCCAAAAGTTCCTCACCAAAAGGATAAAGGGGCTCAAAAATATGCCATATGCTGGCCGACTGAATAAACTCCAGCTCTATTCAGTCGCATACCGTCTGCTCAGAGGTGACCTGTGCCTGACATACAAGGCCATGTCCAACCCGGAATTAATGGACATGCTCCACCTCAAAAAATCCAAATCCACCAGAGCCACAAGAGCAAGAGACTTAAACCTCAACACGGATATAAATAGGACATGCTGGAGGGACAGATTCATCACCCAGAGACTCCCTATGCTGTGGAACAGAATCCCGGTCCATGTGAGACAGAGCACCTCGCTGGCTCTGTTCAAGAGGAATCTTGACCAGTGGATGGAAGATCGTAGGTTTACCCCGGGGATCATCTCTGTATCACTGCTGGACAGAGGCACGGCAAACTAATGGGTATAGTATTCTTCAACCTAAGGAGTGGTGAAAGCCACACAACTCTGGCTAGGCTTATAAATGTCCTAGGGCAGATAGCCTAGTATGAACCTATGAACCTATGAACTCTCCTGGCTTACGGGTATCTAAACTTCAGATGACTGTAAACCAGGTGCTGATGTTTGATCTTCTACTGGCTCACAATTTCTCCAATATAGGTTAGACTATATTAATGACTGGTACAAGGGCAATAGCTTTGAGTGTAAAAAATGTAGTATAGCTCATTTTGGTTAAAAAAAAAAAAAGAAAAGAAAAATCCACATCACACCATATAGGCAACACATTACTCAATGAGCACTGTAGCATGGGATCTATACATTGTTGTTGATAATTCCTTACCTTTTGACTATCATGTCTCCATAGTATTTCATAAGGCTTTCTATCTATCTCATCTAATTTTCAAAGACAACTCCTCCAGATCCAAAGATACTCATCACTCATTAGTACGGCTAGCTCTAAGTAAAATGGAACTGTGGACCAAGACTGCCATGTTACGCCCCACCACCACCCCAACCCCAGCTGTCCACTGTCCCTATGTGCATCTGCCAGTGCTTTTCTTGGTGTCCATCCACCCTGGCCTCATCATACCATCCAAATTACTTTTTTCTTGCATTTTTCATATATTGTCCTACCCTTCAGCTTTTTCCAGGATCCTTCCAACACATCCTAATTGACCAGGACTGCACTTTAACAACTGTGGAGGACATATTTGAATAAAGCCAGGGGTCAAAGACCACATGGTCCCCAGATGCCAAGGAGTTATAGATGCTCAGAAGTGAATTTTAAAGCTTTATTTTCCAAGTATTTGAACAATGATGACCTGAACATAAATAACAAATAAGGAAAGAGAATCAAACTTACTTTTTGTTCTTTCAAGGAAGAAATAAGTTGCATCCAAGGCTTAATGTTCAAAACTAACAGGATAATAGTTCACAATAAACTGAGGAAATAAATGCTTGTGAGGATACAGATATCTTATCTGGTAATATTACCTCCATTCTCCCCAAAAAGGATACTTAGCTTCTGTGTATTCCCCAGGGGTTTGATTAAGGTGAAATTGAACTTCATGTACTTCAAATGGCTGCTGTCATGCTTATATTCAGCATGCCTCCTCACCCCCTACCCAAAGGACAAAAATATAGTCACAAGTGCACATGTCTGATAGCTTATTGTTAGGAAAGAAAAAAAAATGATCACAGTACTATATTCTAACTTGCTGCTTCTAAACAGTATATGCCCCCAGATAAGTCACAATGAACATCCTTGCACAGCTTTAAGGTTTTATGTGAGAAAGATTAAACAAATATTGAATAGCTACACTATCCTTAGACCCCACATAAGTTATATTAACTTTCTGTGCACACCACTGAAATTTATGATGAAGATTAAAGTAATACTCACTAGACAGTCACTAGCCCAACACAAGCTATACCAACTGCTTGTGCAAACCTCTGTGGTTTGTGAGGTAAGTTAAATAAATCATGACTGTACATTGCAAGCAATCATACATACCATAGTGACACTCTGTGTACATCTCTGATATTTGGGTGAGAAGAAACTTCAAGACATAATGACCGCACCACCCCAGCTCCCCACGCAAGCTACTGTGACCTTCTCTGCAGATACCTTAGCAGAGTCTATTTTAGACTAAGCGGAGTTTAGGGTTGAAGCGACTTCTAATCCTTTGTCAAAATCCGCTTGTACAGACAGTGTAGGAAGGCTGCCAGCACCCAGAAGCTCTGAGGGTCTAGATGTTTTGTAGTGAATGTTATGCGTTTTTTGAAAAAGAATAACTTGATAAGGTCTTTCTTTTACTGCTACACAACAGTTACATATGTGTCTATTAATATTTTGTGTGTTCACAGATACATTGGTAATATTATTTTTGCACACACACACACACACACACACACACGCACACACGCACACACGCACACACACACACACACACACACACACACACACACACACACACACACACACACACACACACACACACACACACACTCTCTCTGTGTACTTATCTGCAGGCAAATTGGATCAATGTCTGATGCTTTTATGCAATTTCAGGGATACCTTTACTTAAAATGGTTAATTTTATTGGTAAATATTCCATTACTAATTAGGTACAGTTGCAAACAAAAGACTTACAGGTTAGTTGGAAGTGACACTAGCTCAGTCATATGAGACACTCACTCAGAAAATATAGTAACTTTCAGAGTCTTGAATATATAGGTTCCAGTTAGCCAAAATTAGAAAATGATTAAAATAACTTCACGGTTTAGTCCCACTCCTTGAAGGGTTGCATTTTTTTATCATGCACTACTGGGTGAAGGGTTGTTTCTTGCAAATGTACAAAAAATATGTTAATAAGTGGATTTGTCTTCAACTTTATCATGTCTCTCTCCTCATCCTCTCACTGTCAATTACTCTAAACACAACGTAAAACTCAAGATGAATGGTTGAGTTGTTTTCAGAATTAAAATAATTTGTTTTAGTTGTAGTATCTCAGAAGATGAAGAGTACCATATGGATGGAGCCTGCAAATGCTGCATTTGGGATATGACTCGAGTCATACTGTTGTCATTTTGTCGAAATGTAGGATTTAAAAAACAAACAAAAACAGTTCACTACTTCATGTAGTGCTGATGACTTGTTTACCAGTATTAACAGCTGTTTTACCATTTTTGTTTCATTTTCTCATGTTATGTTTTACTGGAGAAATACACTACTTTTATGGTATCTGAATTTCAGATGATGTACTTCTGAGAATGTACGTGCAGGGGATGTGGTGACTTTTCCAAACTCTTAAGTTGTGACATCTCAAGGTAATAGTAATTATTTAGCAGTATAGGACGAATAGCCCTTCCATCGTTCATGTGGAAGTAGTTTAAAGGTACCCATATAAAACAGCCACTGAAAAAGTTATTTTCTATCCTGATCATGCACACTGTTTTACTATACCTTTTATAAGATTCTATTTGTCATTTTAATACAGCATTATGATTGCACTCATTCTAAGCATGTTTAATCTGGTTTCCTGTATGTGCTTTTTCTTGTCATGCAGTTGACATGAAACATTTTGCATCTTATTCTTCAGCTAATTTTACAAAGCAGAAGTGAAATGCCCTTTAATAATCAGCAAGATTATCACACATCCCTTTTTTCCTTTTTTTCATGGCCTCTGGGTGTTGTGTTAACTGTTTCCACCTCTCAGTTCAGTGCCACTCTCCCAACATCTCTGACTCATGCCTGACTGTCAGAGATCTTCTCTAAAGTAGTCCATCCATCTCTTTTCTGGATGTCCTCATCTCCTGCCTCCTTCTTGTCTGTCCCAAATCTGCTTTTCCACATAATCTTCTATTTTACTGCACATGTGAATGAACCATAGCAATTGGTTGTCAATGACCTCCTCTGCACCTGGGACTACTTTGTCTTCCATTATATTGTCCTCCTTTTTTCATATTGCTCACTATTCCTGGTAATATTAGCTCCCTTCTGCCCACCTTCGGTACTTCTGCATCACCTCAAGCTTCCTTACCTGTTCTATCTTTACTGCCTAGGTTTCTGTGCCTTAGAGAAACACTTTTCACACTACTGTCTTGTACATCATACTTTTCACCTTGTTTGACATTCTTCCATTACATACTGCCTCTAATATTTTGTGCCATTTGGAACTTCTTCATTCAGATTTCCATTTTTCTCAGTCACACCTTCAGATACTTGAAGATGTTAACAACTTCTGGTATTTCCCTTCCATCTCATTTTTAAGTGTCGTTTGATTTTCCAATTTGCTATTACATAAACTATCTAGTCTGCACTCAGTTTCATCCTATGTGCCTTCAATTTTCCATTCCATTCCTCTTTCATTTTTTGAAGTTCCTGTTCAGAGACGTCTGAACTTTTCATCTTCGTTTTAATTTCTACTACTCTGAATTTTAGTTTTGCAATGATTACCTTCAGGAGCCACTATTTTTCCCAAAGTATCTAACATCTGGATCATATCTGATGTAAATTATTATAGCCTGCTACTTTCTGACTGTATTTTCCTTGGGGCACTTTGTACTTCTTTTAGGGTTTTTATGGATGTCGCACATCTTCTGTGGGATTTTCTTCAATCAGAATCTCCTTGACGTAACTCTTTCCATCTGGCCTTGAAACCCTCAAGGCTGATGAGTAGATTATTGCAGGGATCTGTTATGAATGGCATCTGCAAATCATCTTTGTCCTTCTGTTACTGCCTTGCAACCAGATAGATTGCCTTTGCACCATCTGCTGAGTTACTTTCCCAAAGTTTGTGAGGGTCTTTGATGCCTTATTTAGTGTCATCGTGACTGTTCTCTTAGCCCCTTTTTTAGATATACTGCATTTCTTTCTAGCCTAGTCTATCTTTTGTATTCCTTACTTCTTCCTGACTCCCCTTTTTTGTTTTACAACTTCCTGTACTTCTGCATTCCATCACCAGCTTTTCTTATGTACCTTATTTCCATACCTGTCTCAACCACACATTTTTTTTCAATAATAAATCTTTATTGTTTTACCATTTTCCATACAAACTTGAACAAAACAAAAGTAGTAATAAATTCTAACTAATGCTTCTAATAATATCACAATAACATATATACAATATTTACATGAATGCTTCCGGATGTAACAACAGATTATAAAAGAACATATGAAATGAATTATATATAAATCAAATATCTCAATCTTTTACTTATTAACAAATTACCCTTAAAGGGTATATATGTCTCAGATTACACTCGATCTCAATATATTACACCAATATAATATTAACAATTTGCACCCATATCTTCGGATTATTGATATTTTTATTATGATCCTTAAGAAGTAATTTGTGGCCTAATATATGTCTTATTGCTAAAGTCTTAAAGTTGTCCCATGATGTTTGAGATGGATTTAACCAGTTCGTAACTATATATAGTTTCATTAATAAAAAAATATTAATAAGTATGGAGATTTGGGATCTAGAAAACTGTTTTGAAGGGATATGTAAAATCATGAATTCCCATAAAAGTGTTGAACTTTGATATCCCATCTTTTGGAGTTGTACTCTTAAGGAGTTCCAAAGTTTATAAATACATTTGCAGCTCCAGAACATATGAAGAAGGTCTGCTGATTGATCTTTACAATATGGACAGTTTGGAGATTTTTTTAGAATTAAACTTATGCAATCTAAGGCGTGTATAATAAGCGTTATTAAAAATCATAAGTTGAGTGTACATCAACTTTTGAAAAGATATTGATTTTGTTGTTAAGTTAATTGCCTTTAGTAATTGATTTTCTTCTGTAAGTGGCAGTTTTTCCTTCCAATAGTTTGACAAAAGAACTGTATTCTGAAATTTGAGATCCTTTATTAGTTTATTAGTAGCTGCTATAAATTCAACATCTTGTTGAAGAGTTTGCCACAAATTCCAACATTTTGTTAATTCCTCATCTTTAATTTTGAAGTCATTAAAGTAACTTATGGAAAGTTCCTTAATCTGTCTCAAAATAATTAAATATGATTTGGGCAGATTCATTTCTTGTCTTATTGTATTCATTGAATCTTTTAGGTAGGGGTATATATCAAGTAAAGTTAAATTAATCATAAGAGGGAAGTTTTTAAGATTTATTAATTTATTATTAATTTTTAGGTTCGGATTTCTATGAAAAGGTTGGAAGACCATCATATGTTGCATAAGATTTAAGGAATCAAATAAGTTTTGTAATGATATAATATATAATTTAATGTGATCCATTATATCATATAGTTTAAACTTTTCCTTTCCTAAAAAAGGTACCGCTTTGGGATTAATATTCAAATTCAAAATATGTTTATAATTCAAAATTACCCATGTTGGTGACCATTTACTGCTAGATGTGTCGTAATTAGCAATTCTTAAGATTCTGTTCGAGTTTATTATTAAGTAGTAAGTTTCAAAATTTGGTAAGTCCAATCCCCCTCTATTTTTTGGGGTCATCAATTTATCATATGATATCCTGGTCTTTCTTGGATCCCAAATAAATTTAGCCGATTCCCTATGAACTTGCTTAAAAAAACTTTTGGAGATTAGAACTTGAGCAGACCTAAATATATATAATAATCTGGGTAAAACATACATTTTAATAATTGCAACTTTTGCTAATACAGGTAACTTTAAATTATTCCATCTCTTAAAATCAAATAAAATGTGATCCTAGACTAATTTAATGTTAGTATTATAAAAATCCTTATCATCTGTAGAAAAGGTAATACCCAAATATTTAATTTTATCTTCAGATTTTACCTGCCCCACCAATGGGAGAAGCAAAAAGGGTTTGGGAGTTTTTAAAGGAAATATGTTTGCTTTTTTAAGATTAATTTTGTAATTATATATTATTGCAAAGTACTCCACTGCTTTCAGTAACTTTTCAGTGTCTGAAATTGGTGTTGTGCAGTATATATTAAGATCATCAGCAAACGCCACCATGGATATTTTAGTTCCATATAATATAGGGGCATTATGATATACATTCTGTTTAATATATAAAAATAAGGGCTCTAGGTATATATTAAACAATAAGGGAGACAAGGGACAACCCTGACGTGCTCCATTTTTAATTTGTATTCTTTTAGAAAAGCTTTTATTGATATATAAAGTAGTGTAAGGATTATTATATATAATTTGTAACATTAAAACAAATTCCTGGGGTATACTAAAATATGGCAGAGCATCGAACAAAAAATCTATATTAACCCTATCGAAAGCCTTTTGAGCATCAATTATGAGTGCATAGATATTTATATACTTTTGTTTAGCATAAGAGGTTAATGAATGAAGTGTTAATGTATTGTCACTTGTTTGTCTCGCAGTTATAAACCCAGCTTGTTCATTAGATATTATTTGATTCATTATTCTTTTCAATCTAGCCAGAATAGAAGTCATTATTTTCATATCTACATTTAGTAGTGAAATTGGTCTATAATTATCAGGATTTTGGGTATCAGCATTTATTTTAGGTATAAGAACATTTTTGACGCGTTAAAATGGGGGTCATTAGTTTTATTATTAATTATATAATTAAATACATACGAGAGTATTTTACCAAAAATATCGCAGAAAGTTTTATAGAATTCAGCATTCAATCCATCAGGACCCGGTGCCTTATATGATTTGAAGTTTTTAATTATATATATTATTTCTTCACCCGATATAGGTTTGATTAGATCTTTTTGAGAATTATCATCTATTTTTGGGAAACTGATTTTTTGGAAAAATTCTTTATCAGGCCTATTTAAGGATAAATCATTTTGATCAGCGTAAATATCAGAGTATATTCGTTCAAAAACCTTAACAATATCCTTGGTTTTAGAATATATTGTATTGTTCAAATGTATTTCTGAGATTAAGGATGCTGTTTTCAATTGATTAATAATTCTAGCTAATGCCCTTCATGGTGTTTGAATATGATTAGCATACCTCGCTAACAATTTATGCTCATAAAACGTCAATCTATTATTTTGAATTAAAAAAAGATCTTTTTGACATTTAAATAGTTCCGCCTCTGTTTGACTGTTATAATTCTGAATCAATTCTTGATCAAGTGATTTTATTTTAGCTTCCAAATTTTGTATATCTCTAATTTGCATTTTTTTGTAATATGAGGCTTTTTGCAAAAAGATCCCTCTTACTTGTGCTTTAACTGTCACCCATTCTATATCAGGAGAATGTTGCGGTTTCTCTAGCTTAACTAGTAGGCGATTAAGAACATCTGTAAGTTCATGTATTATTTCTTCTTTATTTAATAGATTTGGGTTTAAAGACCAATTATAACCCCTGTGTAACAAATTATGTTTAGGATCTTTAGAAAAACTTAATGAAATTTTTGAATGGTCAGATAAATAACGAGCATGTATAATAACTAATAGCTCAAAATTAATAAGTGTTTCTGAAATCAAAAAGAAATCTATTCTAGACCACATTTTGTGACACGTTGAGGAAAAAGTAAAGTTATTTGTGTTAAGGTGATTATTCAGATATTCAAAAGGGTCATATAATTGAAAATCTTCTTTTAAATCATCTAGTGTGTATTGAATGACCTTTGTGGACAAGACCTATCCGACTTCGGGTTCTGATAGAAATTCCAATCCCCTCCTATTATTATATAATAGTTATTATACTGGTTTAAAAGTGGATAAAGTGATGCTATGAAAAATTGCTGATTATTGCATGGTACATATACATTAAGAAGTAAAATAGGTTTATCATGGAGAGTAGAGGAGAGAGTAACATAGCACCATCTTCCTTCTTTATCTATTTTAGAGTCCAAAATTTTTCATTGATATTGATTTTTAATAACTATAGCTACCCCTGCACTATTAGTCTTACCTTCCGAGGCTATAACCTCTCTATTCCGTTTCCTTTTCTTGATCTCTGCCCATTGATCATTAGTTAAGTGAGTTTCCTGAAGTAGTGTAAAACACGCCCTAGACTGCAAAAATAAATGAAGAAACAACTTCCTCTGCTTTAAGTTCTGGAGCCCTTTTGTGTTCCAATCTGTTATTTATTATTACAAACATTTAAAAAGGAGAAGTCAAATGTAATCAGAAACATTTTAAAGATATATATATAATATATATATATAGTTTGGAAGCATTCTTGAAATCCTGTCCCATACCACTGCCTACCCACTCTACCCTCGGACCGGGACATGTATAGGTCTTGTATAGGGTAAAGAATTATAATGATTAATAACATAAACCTAGATATGTTCTTCAGGTGATAATAATTCAAATATATAGCATAAGCAGAACCTATAAAAACTAACTTTAATTCTACAAAGTCTAATCTAAACATTCCCTACTAAACACTACTGTTAACATCTCTTGTATTAACTATTTTTTGAGTAAATCATATAAAAATATATCTATGCAACAACATATATAGAGTTTCCAGTACCTCTGATTATCTAACTAGAAACTCTTTAAAGGTATTAATTATGATATCCTGATAAAAATATTCCTATATGAAAGAAAACAAAAAAATATCTGCTGTATATAAGTAATTAGCTTTCTTAGTTTCTATATGCACCTCTATTTAAACAATACAAATCACATATAATAAAACCTCTTGATCATAAGATAGAATGAGAGTTCAATATTTGGTCAATATTGTTTTCTATTATTCAAACAGCAGATGAGAAAAAAAACCCTGCTTTATTATAGAATTGTAATAATATGAGCATCTAGATAACAGAAAGAATTACCTTCTCTAATGTCAATATTAACATTAGGTACTGTCAGATGTTTTAACTATTAACATCAACAATTATCAGGATTATAAAGACTCACCTCTTATATCTGGGTCTTTACTATATGGCAGGGTGAAATATAATGTCTAATATAATTATTATATATATGCAGATTAATGATATTAGGGGACTAACTGATTCCTTTCAGTAGTACTTCTAAGTAGTAAAACCATAAATGTTTACCTTTATATAGATTCCTTATTCAGCGTTGATATATTATAAAGTTAAAATACTTAACTATTAGAGAAACTGAAAGTGTGACAGCTTGTGAATATGTACTTAAATTACTATCAAACAACATCCTTTAGTGTTTCTTTTACATTATTTAGTCCAGCAGAGTTCACATCGGATTTCCAAACCTGGAAATCAGACCCAACATTTGCGAAGGGGGAATTTTAATAGAGGTGGACTTCCGGAAGTGTCACAGTGAATATCGCACCCTCAGAAGCACTACAGTCATTTCCTGTTTCTTCGTAGGAGAGCAGACTTTGCAAAGGCTGTAAAACTTCGGGAGATACTCGCAAGTATCCAGGATTTAGAAAAACGAGTTCTTATCTGAACAAAGAGAGGCCTAACCCAATAAAACTTCCAAACAAAGAATTACCAAGACCTCGAGCCACAGCAGCAGATAAATCCAACTGCGGATACCATGCCAGTCGCAATGGAAAGCCACATCAAGTCTCTGAAGCAGGTAAAGACTTGAAAAGCTTCAAAAAGGTAGCTTTTGCCTCATTTTTTGATGAAACAGAATACGTGGACCCATCAACTGTAAATATTAACATATTGGGATACTTCATCTGAAACTTTATGTGTTTTTCAATAAGAAATTTGCAGTAAGGAGATAATAATTGTCTAGCTTGCCTGATTTGCAGAGGTAAGTTCTGGGCCACAGAAATTCTATTATTATTCCACATAACGTATCCTCCATTTTTCTTAATAGTTGAGAGAATTTTGTTGACATATTGGTAATTAAGTATTTTAACATACACAGGTCTTGGACTGTTCAAAGCCTGTGCTTCTCTCAAAGCTGTGTTTGCTCTTTCTATGATTATTTGTTTTGGCAAATCAGGGTCTTTAAGAAGGATTGTGAATATTTGTAGAATAGATGCAATTAAGTCATTATATTGTACAGACTCCGGGATCCCTCTGATAATTATATTGTTCCTTCTAGATCTTGCCTCTAAATCAGTTATTTTAGCTTGAATAGCAAGACTATCCAGATCATGTGTATTTGATTTTTTTGCAAGCAGAGTTATTTTATCTTCATTTTCTGATATCCGGGCTTCAGGTTTATCCATTCTCTCAAGAATTTGAGTACAGGAGATTCCAAAGGTTTGTACTTGTATAGTTAATTCTTTCAGAGCTTCTTGAATGGGTAACAAAGCAGTTTTTATATCCTCCATGTTCAGCATTTGATCAGGTTTATTTTTGGTACCTGGTTTTGGTTGTTCCTGCTGTTTTGTAATTTTTTGTCATTTCGAAATTACATCTTTTTCCATTGACTGCAGTTCTGAAAGCTTAGTTTTTGTAGTAGTTATATCCATATTTTTGTCTTCCTTCGACATTTTATATTAGTACTGGAACTCAGAATATACTGAATATACAGTTCATTTGCTTGAAACTCTCTTCAGAGCCTGGTAATCTATGATAATCCTGTTAAATACTATACTTTTCCTCGGTTTGTTCGCTTCTTGAAGGTTAAATAAGTGAAGTTGCAGTTATTTTTACCAAGATTTCTTGTTTAAAAGTTCTTGATATCACTTCAGGGTTTAGGTTCATATATTAGTACTAGGCTAACTGCCCTTGTGAGACATTTTAAGCCTAACCAATTATTCCTTGTGAGACTCAAACCCTGCACCTTATGCTTGCAAGGAAAACACCTTAACCTTTAGGCCACCCTCCCAACCCTTCAGTCTAGTCTGTGTTGATCTTTAGATTTCCTCAGGTTATATGCAGAGATGTAGATCAGCAGTGTTCACAGAATGGCAGCCATCTTTGAATCCCCACAACCACACATTTTTATTATCTTCACACATGCTTTGTAAGAGTGCTACCATTCTTCTTCTGCTTCTCTTGCTTCTTCTTCTTCTTCCAAAGGTATTACAGCTGCATTTCTTTGAACACCTGTGCTTTTGTTGCAGTTTGCTTCTAGGTCTTCAGTCTAGTCTGTGTTGATCTTAGATGCCTCTCTGTCCATGGCATATACATGAATGTGGCTACCAATGGTTTATGCTGGGGGCTGACTGTTATACTGCTGATGATTTTGTAATCCCTGATTCAATACAAATGCACTTCTCTTATTAGGAGGAAGTCTACCTGTATTGAATGCTAACCAGTCTTGTACATGGTGCTGTGACGGCTTGTCTTTGTTAACCATGTGTTTGTTCCCATTAATCTGTTTGCCAGAATAAAGTATAGAAAAGCCTCTCCTTCATTATTTCTGTTGTCCCAGTCATGATGACCCAGGCAATTTTCATATTTGTTTCTATCTGTGCAGGAATGAGCATTCATGCATGCCTTATCAATATCATCTCACTCTGTCCCACTTTATTCAGGAGGTCCTGCAACTGCTCCCTGAATTCCCACTTTTCCTCACTATCCTATGTCTGCTATGAGATACAGACTGATGTGATGAAGACTGCTCCATCTTTAAATCGGAGTGTTATTTCCATGAATTTACTAGTGGTTCTGATTACACCCCTCACTGACTGCTAAAGGCTTTCTCTCACCACAGTTCCCATAATGATTTCTAGTCTGCCCTTCTACTGAATAGCAGACTATGGATTTCAGGCTAAGTCACTTTCCTTTGCTCCCTTCCATCTTATTACTGGATGCACATAACATCCACCCCCCCTTGTTATCATGTCATCCATTTTGGAGCCATGTCCCATCAGTAGAGTATCATTTCTAGCTAGAAAAAAAATGAGAGGTAGATTTTATTTGAGAAAACAATTTCTTATTATTAAATATAATATAAAATGTTTGTTTCTAGCTCAGAAAATGTGAATTTGTTGATTGAGAAGAGTTACTTGGCATACATTATATTTTCCTTTAATACCAAAAAGGTCAAAAAGTTGTGGCTTTTAACCCCACTCAAGGTGCTTGGATTAATGTGTCATTACTGACTCTGTAATCAAGAATACTGGATTACTGCACTCCCGAGGGGCTGCCATTTGGATGAAATTTAAAAATAAGTCCCTTTTAGCTGAGTTGCCATAGGTGGAGAAAATAATATGCTAACTAAGGAGGTGTAGGAATTTACTCATGGCCCTGGCCAAATTATACCAGTAAATAGGTCATTGTCACAGTGGCAATAGCTTAGTTTACAAGAAACAAATAAATAAATGCACCTCCTTTCAGGCAAGAGGGAAACAAATAGAGCTACACTGCATCAGACAAATGACAGATATTGCACTGTCTGAACAAAGTAATATGCTACAGGATTCCAGTGGAAAGAATGGACATTGCCAAGATTACAGGGACACACTCCCCACATAAAATCTAAACTAGTAATGTTACTGGCTTGCAATAGTTTTGCTTTGTTTTTTCAATGTGATCTTTTTATGATGATTATTCATGAACAAAAGCAGTATTACTCTTTGAAATATATTCAAAAGGTAATTTTCTCCATTAATAACCAAAAAAAAAAACAAAAAAAAAAAACACTGCAACAGTCAGCAAGCCCAACGCAAACTTAGTTTGATTTATTAGCCTGAAGTTTTGGATTCTTAATTTTCTCCAATAGTCACAAATTTGATTTACATATGGCCTAGATCTTAAAACTGTGATGTGCAAAGGCAGGATTTGAATGGGTTATGTAATGTCTGAATGACAATGACTGGACAGAATATAAGTGATGTATAATGTTTGCAACTACAATTATGTCAATATGGTTTGTTTTCATTTATATAAATGCATGGTTGCCTGTGTCATAATTGATAATTTAATATAAGATGTTTCTTTTTTTAAAAAAATGACTATGTTGCAAATTTCGGGTCAAAACAAATTTCAGGTCAAAATACTGAAAAATACAAGTGTTACAATTGCTATATTTTCTAGTTAAAATATTGGCTCTTAAGTTTACTGTTTTCTATGTTTTCCCCAAAAGGCTGTGCACAAAACCTCCTTTTAAATTGGGAAAAATGACTTTTAATTATAGGTTCATAGGTTCATACTAGGCTATCTGCCCTAGGGCATTTATAAGCCTAGCCAGAGTGTGTTTGGCTTTCGCCACCCATTTTAAATTAATTTTGCTATGCCCTTTTCTGAGGTTAGTATACTATGCCACTGTCTAACAGTGACACAGAAGTGATACCCGGGGTAAACCTATGATCTCCCATCCACTCATCAAGATTCCTCTTGAAGAGAGTCAATGAGGGAGTCTGCCTAACCTGGACTGGGATTTTATTCCAGAGTGAAGGGAGCCTCTGGGTTATGAATCTGTCCCTCCAGCATGTCCTATTTATTTCAGTGCTGAGGTTCAAGTCTCTCAAGCGCATAGCTCAATGGGATTTGGATTTTCTGAGGTGCAGCATGTCCATTAATTCCAGGTTGGACATGGCTTTATACATCAGGCACAGATCGCCTCTGAGCAGACGGTATGCCACTGAGTAGAGCTGGAGTTTCTTTAACCGGGCAGCATATGGCATCTGTTTGAGCCCTTTGCTCCTCTTGGTGAGGTACTTTTGGGGTCTTTTCAGTTGCTGCAGGTGTCTGGTAAGGTACATCCCAAAAGGGGCATTGTACTCAATTTTGGGCCTAATGAGGGATGAGTAAAGAGGCACGATGACCTCCACTGATCTAGATGTGAATCCCTTCATGATTAGGTGGGCTATATAAAATGTTTTTCTAACCACTTTGGCCATGTGGTTGTCAAGTGAGAGATTGCTATCAACTTGGGTCCCCAGGTCCCTAATTATTTCTTCTGTCCTTAATGGATTACCACCTATGTGGTAATTTGTGGGCACTTTGTTTTTGCCAAAGGGGATGACTATACACTTTTTGGCATTTAGCTTGAGGCCATGGCTCTGGCACCAGTTGTCTGTTTCTATGAGGCCCTTTTGGAGGATGCTTGTGTCGGCTGGAGAGTCGATTATGGCACCCAGTTTGCAGTCATCTGCGAACTTGGTCAGCCATAGTCCTTCTGTGTTTGCCTGTACCTCGAGAAATATATACCGAACAAGAGAGATCCCAGGACTGAGCCTTGTGGGATGCCACTTGTAACTGGTTTGGAGTCTGACATGGCTCCAGCAATTCTAACCATGTGGGTTCTGTCCTTGAGCCAGTTTGCAACCCATCTAGTGACATAGGGGTTTATATTTAAGCTGGTGAGCTTATCTATAATGCCCGAGTGGGGTATTGCATCGAAGGCTTTTGCAAGGTCCAGGTAGGCTGTGTGCACCACCTTCCCCTCGTCAATGGCCTTGGTGACTGTTTCAAAGAAATCAACCAGGTTTAAGAGGCAGGATCTGCCCTTAACAAAGCCGAACTGGGTAGGATCCAGTGTCTGTAGGTCCCCAATATCGTTATTTATGAGGTCCATGATGATCATTTCCATAGCTTTGCAGACCAAGCTAGTCAGGTTTATGGGGCGATAGTTTCCAGGATCTGTTAAGGCACCACCTTTGTGGAGAGGGACCACTGTTGCTGTACGCCACTTTTTGGGTTCATATCCTGTAGTAAGGCTGAGATTGAATAGTAGTTTTATGTTTGGGTTTAGCTCTTCTTGGAGTTCATGTAAGACGCAGCCCGGGACACCGTCTGGTCCCATTGATGCTGTGTTTTTTGCTTTGGAGAGGGTGGCTCTTACCTGAGCATCTGAGATGTCAGGGAGGCAGCACTCTGCTGGGATAGATATTCGCCCTTTTGGTGGGGGGGGGGGGTTGCGCTGAACCTGTCAGCTAGGATGTTGCCAATGTCTGTGGGTTTGGTGTATTTTTTGTCATTTTGGACTAATTCTCAGCATATCTGGGAATTCCCACCCAGGTTCCTAACATAACTAAAGAAAGCCTTGTGATTATCCTGAGTGTCCTGTGCAATTTTTCTCTCGAAGCTGGCCTTAGACGATTTTATGAGTGCCCATAGTTTTTTTCTAATACTGATCAGAGATGCCTTCCCTTTTTGGGATTTTGCTTTATCATGTAGTAGCTTCCTCCTTCTATTGTATAGTTTGTTTATGGCTGGGGTCCACCAGACAGGACGTCGGCCTTTGGAGGATTGGGTCTTGGTTTTATTTGGGATTGCATGATCCATGCATTCCTGATGGTGTTCATAGAATGCATTTATAAAGGATTCTGCGGTCTGGACCATATTTTCCACAGGCCTGGGGGCTTTGAAGGATTCCATCTTGGTTTTTAGGAGTGTGAAATTTGCTTTAGAGAAGTTTTTCACTGTGATTTTCTGGGCAGGGGGTGGGGTCGGGATGTGAATATCCAGTGAGATTAGTTTATGGTCTGATCTTACCAGTGAGGGATACACTTCTGGTCTGGAGCATAGAGTCCCCATGTTGGTGATGATCAGGTCCAGTATGTTTTCCCCTCTTGTGGGAGTGGTAACAAGTTGTTCCATAGCATTTGAGTTTATAAATTCTAGGAACCTTTGGGCTAGGGTGTTGGAGCTAGAGTAATGCTCCCAGTCTATGTTTGGGTAGTTGAAGTCGCCCAATATAATGGTGTTTGGAGAGACCTTCATATTTTCCAGTGTTCTCAGGAAGGCTGAGTGGGGTTCCTGGGTTTGGGAGGGTGGTCTGTAGCAGGCTATAAACTGGAAGGCAGTTTTACCCACTGTTAGTTGCACATGGATAGTCTCTGATGCTTCGTGTTGTGCCACCAACCTGGAGGTGTGGGTATCTTTGACGAATATTGATACTCCCCCTCCTTTTGTGATTCGGTCCAAGTTTTGGGGCCGAAAAGCATGGTATGAGGTCCAACCTGGTAGTGCTGGGGTGCTCTCGGGAGCCTTGAACCAGGTTTCTGTTACTGCACAGATATCGATGTTCACCATGATAAGGAGAGTTTGGAGTGCATGCATCTTGAGGTTTAGACTTCTGGAGTTAAGTAACATTACTCTTAGTTTCTTATCCCTTGTGATACCTATGGAGGTGGGTTTGTCTTTTGAGTCTTGCCTAAAAAAGGCACTATGGGGGTAGCAAGAGCCTTTGCCAATATCTGAAAGCCCAGGGGTGACAGGTGCAAGCCGTCCCTAGTGAAGCATCGTGGCTTGTCGAGCATGTCATCCCAGGCTGACAGGAATTGGATCCCCTTTGAATAACACCAATACTTAAGCCAATTGTTGAAATTGATCATCTTGTCTTCATATTGTGGCATCATTCTTGGTGAGGGTAAGATGCTACTCAAGGTCAGGGTCATACCGGCCTGGGCTACATGCTCAGAGAGCTCCTGTATGTCTCTTTTCATGTAGTCCAGGGAGGTATGTCTCAGGTCATTCACACCAGCATGGACAATGACTGAGTCATATTTGTACTTGCCTTGGAGTGACCCGAGTGCGTGTGTTATGTGGTGGATCCTAGCACCCAACAGGCAGCTCACCGTGACCTTCTCCTTGTTCAGCCTGGTGAGCGGGACATCAGTGTGCCTGACGATAGAGTCACCTATTACAAGTGTATCAGGTGTGTTGTTTAGCCTTAAGGGCTGTGACTGTTTGGCACACTGGCTTTGTGAGCTATGTGTTGCAAGTGTTTTGTTTTGGGGTAGCAGTTGCTTCGGTGTCTGCTTTGGAGGTCTTTGCTGCTTAGGCAGATTTTTATTTAGAGCCTCTGAGTATGTTTTTGTGTGTTTATGTGTTTGGTTTGCTGTTGTGGTAGGTCTATGTGAGACTGGAATTGTAGTGAGTGTGGTTTCCTTCTCCTCCTGACTGGTTACGCCAGTACTGAGTTGAGAGAGCTTAGCCTCCAGTTTGGCTATATGGTTGCATCTCTCACATGTGTTGGAACTTGTTGGGAGGAGGAGAGGGTTGTCTGTGTACATCAGGCAGTTGTAACATTGCCTTAAGATTCCCACATTCACCAGCTGGACCGGAGAGGAGATTGAAAACTGACTTTATATTGGGAATTCCTTTATAATTGAAAAAAAGGGCCAATGGGGAACAAGGTACTCAAGGGGAGTTTGTGAGCGTGTAGTGCTTTTAATATTTTAGTGCTGACTTAGTGAGCAAGTGCCAGGTAACTTAAATGCAATGTGTTACAGGTAACTTAAATGCAAAAACAACAAGCAGTAACTTTCTTTCAAGTGAAACAAGGAAATAAGTACAGTAAGCAATGCAGATATTACTAGGGATCCACAGAAGCGCTGAAAAGCCGCATTTTAGGTGGAATTAGCGTTTCAGGGAAATAACAAGCAAAAAAACAACAAGCATACAAATAAAGATAGATTCAGCCGGCCTGGATCTAGTCTATGCTACAGCAAACAAGGTGTACCAATTTCAGTAAGAAAGAGTTCAAATATGCAGGCACTATAAGCCTTTAACCAGAAATTCCCAGCTCAGAAGGGCAGAGTCCAGCCTCTCCTCCCACAAGAGTATAGACCACGAACCCTCTTAATGTAAAATAACTGGCCTGAAGCCCAAGTGCTTAAACCAGAATTAATACACTTTTAGAATAACAGACACTGAGCCCTCAATCAGCAGTTCCCAACTTAGAAGGATGTAAGCTACCTGTCCTGCCACCACAGTGCAGGCTACAAACCTTCTTAATGTAAAACAACTGGTCTGAAGCCCAAGTGCTTAATCCAAAAGACTTAGAATGATAGCTACACTTTAATCAAGTTACTACCAAGCAGTAATAAATACAATTGAATACTTTAAAGAATGCCTGGATTAGTGCTCAAGTTATACAAACAAAGCTAGATTCAGCAGGCCTGGATCTAGTCTATGCTACAGCAAACAAGGTGTACCAATTTCAGTAAGAAGCAGTTCAAATATGCAGGCACTATAAGCCTTTAACCAGAAATTCCCAGCTCAGAAGGGCAGAGTCCAGCCTCTCCTCCCACAAGAGTGTAGACCACGAACCCTCTTAATGTAAAATAACTGGCCTGAAGCCCAAGTGCTTAAACCAGAATTAATACACGTTTAGAATAACAGACACTGAGCCCTCAATCAGCAGTTCCCAACTTAGAAGGATGTAAGCTACCTGTTCTGCCACTACAGTGCAGACCACAAACCTTCTTAATGTAAAACAACTGGTCTGAAGCCCAAGTGTTTAAACTAAAAGGCTTAGAATGAGTTACACCAAGCAGTAATAAATACAATTGAGTACTTTTAAGATTACGCAAAAGCAAAATAAAGTAGGAAAAAACACAAATACGGTAAAAGCAGATACATTTTTTTTTTTTTTTTGTAACTGAGAAATGATGTCTGTTACTTCCTGACATAGTTGTGTCCTAGGCCAACATACTCACATACCTCTGGTCATCTTAGCCCAAGAAATCTGGACAAAGCCCAACATAATGAGGGTTCAAAGGACCAAAATAGGGACAGATTTTAGATATTGCTCTTACAAACTTTGAAAGTATTCTTAACAGGGTATTTATTAAAATGCATTATCTAAAGGATATGGAGTCTGAAACTCAAGTGTTTGACATTATTTATTAATTTCATTCCTCAGATCATTCTAGTGATTTTTCAGAAAACCAAAAGAAATGATGAGGAACTGACTGAACCGAAATTTTAGGAAAAAATCTGAACATTCTGTGAAAATCTGGACAATTGACAGGTATGACACAGTGAACATTGCCATAAGTTTTAAGTGAATGCTTTTGGAATTAAATGAAAGCTTAAAACTTTGGCAAAGTTCACTGATGTCTCCCCAAGTATCCTTCTCATGCATTTTGGAGGCTTCAGTGCACAGTTGTTTTAGGAATGGTAATTTCTCTGTTAGCGTCAGAAATCTCTTTTGTAACATAGTTATCTATAACATAGAGACTGAGATATAACAATAATAACAGAAATATCCAGATTAAAGAAGTTGTTAGTACAAAACCTTACAACATTCTACAAAAATGATTTGTGCAGGCAGGGGGATGAACACTCTGCACTCCTCAGTGTGGGTGATCTCCCCTCAAAGCCCTAACCTGTATATCTGTATACTACCTCTGACGTCACATAAACTTAGACAAAGAAAAAAAGGATGAACAACAAAAAACTCACCTTTTCCAGCTTCTCGAGTTTATTAAGCTGGAAGAAAACTGCAGCATCTGTGATGTCACAAGATTCAGTTTTCTGAGATGTTGACAACAAGCAGCCATGCTTTTATAACTGCACTGCTTTCAGAGCCCACAAAAGAACATTCAGTATACAACACTGGACCTGTGCATGGTTGTTCAATGGCAGCACTACTATCAAACTGTACACAGCTGCTTTCTATTGAAGTGAAGATTGAAATCCCCAAATATGTGTACAAAAGTATTATTCAATACATTGATACAGCAAGTAGCTACACAAAAAATATATGCTTACCAAGATAAATGTATACCTCTGGTAATTTTAACCAGAGCTTAATATAATGGGAAGGTACATTCCAAGACTAAAAATACATCCTCCACAGGCTCTGATAATATACCTGGCTGCCTAATGAATAGTACTAAACAGGCATTAGCAGAGCTACTCCATAACTATTCAGTCTGAGCCTACAACTGGCTGTGTCTTTGAGGTTTGACATGCATAGCAGTTTTAATACCACTTTAGAAGGTTGACTCCCCCCACTGACCCTGGGAATTATAGACCTATCAGCTTGACAAGTCTCATCTGTAAAGCTATGATATTAAAAAGCTTATCAGATTACACCCACAACAATTTGTCTTTGTCATGGGTAGATGCTGTCTAATAAATCTGGTTAACTTCTTTTAAGGGTTAACACAGGTTGCTGACAGCAGTTATACTATATGCACAGTGTGCCTTGACCTCACCAATGCATTTGATACCATTCCTGACATAACAATATTAGCATAACAAACAAGGTAAATATGTTTCATCTAGATCACACTGTTGTAAGATGACTAGCAAACTGGATAAAAGACAGAGCCTGCACAGTGAGAGTAGTGTGTGTGCTTCAACAAACAGTAGGAAGATGACTAGCAGTTTTCCACAGGGCTCCATACTGAGGCATCTGTTGTCTGGCATCTAATTTTTGGATCTCCAGATCACAAGCCAAGATCTCTTGTTGACCATGTTTCTGGAGGACTGTACATTGGGTGTTGCTCTCAAGTTCCCCTCTGATGTCTATGCCAAATAGCATGAGCCTTCACATGTGAATACCTGGTATAAAAGTAATATGCAAAAAAAGTTCAATATTGTCGTGTTCAGTAGACAATGCCCTTTCCCCAGCTTACACATAGGCAACACCCCACTTCAAAATGAGAATGTAGTTAGATACTTTGGAATATGGGTTGAGAATCTTGTTGCTATAGTGGTCAGAAAGCCCTTCTATTTATTGCAGCTGATTGCAAAATGAATATTATTCATATCTAAAGTCATTACCCCTTTATATTCAACTTTAATTAGGCTAATCAAAGAATACAGTGTACCCTTTTGAATGTACTTCTTTAGACATGTCAAACGTCTGGTGTGACCCCAGAGGTTCTTAACTAAAAAGATCATTAGCTTAAGAACTCTAAGCTACCAGAAAAAGACTAAAAGCAATGCCCCTTTGTCAGTGTCCTATAGACTCTGGAGGGGTGATCTATGCCTTGATTCAATACCATCAGAAACTCAGTAATCCAGGATCTCTTGCATCTCCATAAATATAACCATACATATAACTAGGACCAGAGATCTCAATCCACATCAGAAAATAAATAAAACGCAGACACCAGGATTCAGCAACGCTCCGTGTAAGAATAGTGTTATTCTTACATGTAGCATCCCGTGTTTGTATAGCACAGCAGTGCGCCTTGCATATGCATGAAAACACTCTGCTGTATTTCTACACGGACATTGGTCTGTGTATGAGTGCGGGGGGCGTGTCTGAAAGCAGTACTCTTACAATATACACACCCCCCGCACTCCAGAGTTGCCGTACTGCCATACAAAAGTGCAAAAGTGTCCGCGGACACCTGTTAGTGTCCATGGACATACCTCTCAACCTCTTAGAGCAAAAAATCTGGATAAAGCCTAAAATGATGTGGGGACAAATAGGGACAGATTTTCAATATTGCTCTTATGAACTTAGAAAGTTGATAGAATAATAGGTTTTGCATTAGAATGAATTTTCTGAAGGATGTGGAGTCTTAAACTCAAATGTTTGTCATTATTTAAGCAAAAATCTGGACAGTCTGCGAAAATCTATACAGTGGAGAGGTATGTCTGTGGTTCTTCCCTCACAACTATTTTTGAAATGTGTATAGATAGCTGACTATTTTGGTGTGTTCCTCCTAAAATGTGTACCTCCCTGACTCCACAGGACCAAAACATTAAGCTAATGCAAAACCTATTTATTCTATCAACTTTCTAAGTTTGTAAGAGCAATACACAGATAATGGTGCAGAAAGCAATGTGCAAACCCCTAGAGTAAATAAAAATAAAACACATATATATTTTTTCTGTCCACAATAATGTTTAAGCGTAGCTGAGTGGGAGTGCACGTCACGCAGCTATGCTCAGCCTACACATCCCAATGAGCTAACTACAAATATACAGCCAAAGCAATGTAAAGTGAAATAGCATAATGGTTACAGCTTTTGCTTAGCAAGCAGGCATTTGTGGTTTGAGTTCCCATTCAGTCCATTCATTTTTATCTGTTAAAAAAGCATGAAAATATATTTTGTTATCAGTACCTAGTGAATAATCCATATATATTTGTTTACCAGAGTAGTGTAGCAGGTCCAAATGTGAGGTGTCAGTGTAGTACAGATGTGAAACCCCCATATAGTTTCCCATACAGCATAGCTAGAAAAGAATGTATTGTAATGAAAGCACATAGGGGGATGTAATGGAAGGTAGACATACATATAATAATATGTCATTTATGAGGAATCAACCCCACAATGCTGATAGTCTGTAGAAGGAAAGCTGAACAATGCTAAGTTGTGATTAGCTATGCTTAGCCAGTATAAACATTGCTTAAATGTAAATTCTAAGCAAGAATTAACGTAGCTAAGTGGATTTGCGCACTGGTAAGCCATGCTTAGCATCTACCCCTCTAAGCAATGCTTATACCAGCTAAGCAGGTTTGCCCGGCGCTTAGCTTAGCATATTCAAAACCATTCAATCACAGCAAAGGGTAGGAAACTGGCCATATTTAAACCTCACAAGTAGGAATATAGCTCATAACCAGTTGTAGCTCCCCACTGTAGGCACTATGGCTAGTGTTGGAGAGGGTGTGCACTTTTGGGCGCAGCACTGGGGTATACAGGAGTCCAGGGTCATGGTCTTACTCCTTGTAAAAAATCATGATATGAGACTGCTGCAGGACCAGTACCAGGGCTCCCAGTACAAAGCAGAGGCCTGGACAAGTCTCACCTGTGATCTCACCAGTGCCACTGGCATCCTTCAGACTGGTGAACAGGTCCAGCACCACTTTGTCGACTTGAAGCTGAGGAACAGAGAGCTCGTGGACCAGTGAGTCCAAGATGCATGGCAGAGGGATGTCCCAGGTGTGTGTAAGTATTAATATCAATAACTGTTTACCAAAGTCCAGCCTGTGTATGTGATGAATAGGTATGCATAAATGTTTCTCTATCTTCTTTCCAGCTCCAGCTGAGTGGGCTGTGAACCAGGAAGCCCATGCAAGCTGGCTGCTGAGGCTGTGTCACTAGGCTGGTGAGTAATAATCTAGCTTGTAGTATTCATACCAAATACATATAAAGGGGTAGACTGTCAGCTTGCAGTATTAAAAATGGGTATGGTTTTTAATGAATGAAACCAGACAATATAACAGTAATAGTCTTATATAGGTTATATATAAATAAAACTGTAACTGTCTGTCAATAAAATTCACAACCCTGGACTGGTTGTGTTTACTCTGGTATTGTATAAATTGAAATGTGAACAGGTTATGCACAGTAACTATACCTCTGAAAGCATTAAACAATCAAGTCTCATCTGACAAAGTTAGTGCCTTTGTAAGACATGAGATTAACTGATATGACATTTTTCATGCACCAAGATCTGATATCTGAAAAGTAATGTTGTGTTAACCACTGTTTTCCACACTGTATATGTCAAAAGGTATGTATAGGAATGTATGTATAAGAATGTCGTAAGTACAAGGTCAGATTGTACAACCAAGGGAGCATTAGACAGAAAACATTCAAGGCAAAGACTCTAGTTTCTCAATAGCTTGTCCTGATGAAACACAAAAACTTTTGTTATATTTTATGCACAAACAGGCATGATTTGAATCCTGGGAGTGGTAGTAAGCTGTATGCATAATTTCACCTAGGTAGTATTAACAGAAATTTCCTCCACAGGTCTGCCAGGTAAGAAAAGGTATGAAGTAGCTATAAGAAGGCTGTAGTTATACTGTGTCCAACACCCATGGTCCAACCCCAAGGCTGCAAATGACAGCAAGATAAGTATATACACCAGGTAGTCTCCTCCAAGAACTGTTCAAGTGTCATGCTGTCACAGCTACAGGTCCCTGCTGCTAACAACCAGGGTGACTGATAGAAATCAAGGCAGAGTATGGTAGCAGCATGCATATACACACACACACACACACACACACACACACACACACACACACACACACACACACACACACACACACACACAAACACACAGTATGAGTGCACATATGTAACCATGACTATGTGAATATGGGTAGATACAGTCACGTAGTGTTAACAGAAACCACCTCCATGGGTCCGCCAGGTAAGAAAAGGTATGAAGTAGCTATAAAAAGGTTGTAATTATACACTGTATACAAACTTACCACTGCCCAACCCAAGGCCATAGGTTGTTGTAATAATACCTGAACAGTAATGATTAGAGCAATGATCATTAAAGCTGTGACCACTGCAATAATCTACATTTGTTAATTCACATCTCTCGTGCTCCATTATCTTCACCAATAATATAAACACATAAATGAATGGGTATGTTTTTCACCAAACCTACTGTTGGGACATGTGTCCTATTGTTCTACAAATATTGAAATGTTTTCTAATTAATGTTCCCTGTTCAAATACTATCACTGGTGACCTGTTGCTATCAATGTAGCCTGCATGCTGGTGTAATGTCCACTGTGGTTCCATATATGCATGTGTTCTGTTTGCTATGCAAATGTTCCAAACCTGTTGTTTTGGGTTAATGGGAATACTCATGCATGCTGTTATAACTAATCCTGGAATGTGTTTTTCA